>NW_021145987.1:15982-20243 GCF_002837175.3 Physeter macrocephalus | reverse complement strand
TCCGGACGCGCAGGCTCAGCGGCCATGGCTCACGGGCCCAGCCGCTCCGCGGCATGTGGGATCTTCCCGGACCGGGGCACGAACCCTTGTCCCCTGCATCGGCAGGCGGACTCTCAACCACTGCGCCACCAGGGAAGCCCTACTTTAAGTTTCTATGTCTTAAAATGAGTTTTCATCAGCAGCCCCCACTCCACGAAGGTTTTGCTTCAAAGCCACACCTTAAAGTTGCCTTATAAATCATATATTAAATCATTGCTGAAAATGTTGAACTAAACTGAAGTGAGAAGAGTTATACAGCATTATGTTTGAGATCTCACTGTGTGCTATCAAAGACGATTTCCAACTCTACAATAACTTGAAACCATCATGTGTTTGGATGCTCTAATTTCAGCAGAATAAAGATCATGAATTTGGTCACACACACAAAGAAGTGGGTTGGCTATTGCAAAGTTGCTTTCCCTGTAGGGGATGGCAGGGGTTTATCAGGCAGATTACTGAACAAATACGGATCAGGCCATTCCTTATAGGCTGGTTTAAGATAACATTTGTGAGAGAGCTGAAACTGTCATTAGGTCTCGGTTTGGTGATGTGGGGCTTAACATAAGCAACTCCATTTGGGGCCTGTTGTCTTGTTTTTAACACAAAATAAATGTGTTTGGGGACCTCAGTTTAATCCTTACAGTGACTGCAGGAGGCACTATTTTATCCCTCCCGCTTTTCAAATAAGGAAACTGCAGCCCTGGGGGGTTCTGGGGTGAGTTTGTAGTTGCCCTAGGTTGGTGGGAGAGCCTAGGTTGGTGGGAGAGCCCAGGTCTAAAGAGACACATGGGCGCAACTGTGACAGGGAAAGGGAAAGCACGTGTTGAGGCTGCTGCGTGCTCGGAATTGGAACATTTAAACTAGAGCGTGTGCACGGTGGGCACGCATGCGTGAGTCTCTGACCCCTGAGCAGTGAGGGGGATGGACCCCTGCCCTGTGGGATGGCTCAGAGGCTTCTATCCAAATGCTGTGTCTCAGATGCCCACATCCCTTTGCCCTCCTCAACTTCACCTCTCCTGGGACAGAAGCAGATGGCAGCCGAGCGAGAGAAGGTTGGGGCGGAGTTCCAGGCTCTGCGGGCCTTCCTGGTGGAGCAGGAGGGCCGGCTCCTGGGCCGCCTGGAGGAGCTGTCCCGGGAGGTGACACAGAAGCAGAATGAGAACCTGGCCCAGCTTGGGGGTGAGATTGCCCAGCTCTCCAAGCTCAGCAGCCAGATCCAGGAGACAACTTGCAAGCCTGATCTTGACTTTCTCCAGGTGAGCCTGGCTTGGCCAGGGTATGAGTCATTTATCCTAAGGCAGGAGGCATGAATTTATCCCTCCCACTTTTCAAATGAGGAAACAAGAATGGCAGCGAGAACAGAATCAGATCCTATGAGTTTAGTAGAATCACACCTCTAGAGCCAAAGTGGACTAGAGAGAGGAGTGCTGATTTTCCTGGGGTTAGAGGTCCAAAGGGATGTGATAAAAACTTTCTTGACCATGATCCACAATAATATATCTTACAATGTATTCTATTATATATATTGTGACAAAAGTCTCAGAAAATGACACTTACCTGTACTACATGTGATGCACTTTGATGTTTTTTATTCTGTCTTATTTCCTTCTACAATAATTAGTCACAATCCACTAAATAAACTTCACAAGTCACAAATGGATCAAGAATGGTCATTTAAGGGAATTCCCTGGACTCTGTACTTCCACTGCCGGGGGCCTGGGTTCAATCCATGGTCAGGTAACTAAGATACCACAAAGCCATGAGGCCAAAAAAAAAAAAAGGTCATTTAAAAGGCACTAATCTGAATGATGACCAGTTGTTGCATAAGAGCTGTCACTTGTCTTGGGTGATGTTGAAAGCAGAGGCAATATTGGGTCCTAGCACTTGGCTCCAGTGATGATTCTGTAATAAATGGGAGCATCGGGAAGCTGTTGCCACCTGGGCCCCATGCAGAAGGTAGGGGGTGATACACCTGCTTATTGCTTATTCCCCTGGAAGGAGGGCAAGGGGCCAGTTTTATTTTCTCAAAAGTGAGTGCTGATTTGGTTTTCTCTCATTGTTCTTTCCAGGAATTCAAAAACACACTAAGCAGGTGAGTGGACCTAACAATACCTTGGGCCTCTCTAAGCTGGGTCTTCTTTTCCACTTAGCTGCCTCTCTTCATTCCCCACCCCTGACCTCTCACCTCCCGATCCCCCCACTGCCTTACCTGGGTACCTTCTGAAGCAAACATCTGCTGCCTGGCCATGGGTATTCAGTACAGGGTCAGGCTCTCCTTTTTAGCTCTCCCCACCCAAAGGACCTCACCATCCTAATTGTCAAGCCCAGTGGGAGTGGGACAGTGTTAGTGGGCCTTCCTCAGGGTCCTTGTCCTGCAGGTGCAGCAATGTGCCTGCCCCCAAGCCAACCACAGTCTCTTCTGAGATGAAGAATAAAGTCTGGAATGTTTCTCTCAAGACCTTTGTCTTAAAGGGGCTGCTCAAGAAGTTCAGAGGTAGGGGCTTGTGTGGGGGGCTGGGCCCTGCAGTCCTGGTGGTGATGGTGTGTTTCTGGTGGTTTGGGGTCCTTGAAGATGTGCCTTTCCAAAAGCTGTATGATAAAACAGGAACTAGGGTGTGTCAAGGCCAGACTGGTGCGGGGGGGAGGCGGTGGTGGCTAATTTATTTAGAACCCCTGCCCCTACCCCAGGGCATGAAGCTTCCCCTGGGGACAGATGGAGTAGAGGGGCACTGGGGGCAGAAAGAAGGAGAAGGAGGGGGAGCTCAGCTCAGAATGGCTCCAGACAAAAGAGGGGGAAGTGGGAGAGGTAGAGCTAGAATACAGCCCCCTCCCCACCCCCATGACTGGCCCAGCACTTGCCCATCAACTCTAGGGTATCTGGGGAGTGAGTGAACCCCCAGATATTTGACATTTACAGTGGGGCTGTAAATGTCAAGAGGTGTTGTCACCGTTGTTGCCAAATAGAAATTTCCCATGTCATTCACACACAACCTGCTTTGTTTCTCCTCTTCAGAGGATCTTCGGGGAGAACTGGAGAAAGAGGAAAAAGGTATGATGGCTGTTTTAACAGTGAGTGCCCGTCATTTGGCCATGTAGAGATCCAGTGACTGTCTCTCGGGGCTCTCTTGGTTCCTTCTTCACATCCACCTCAGCAACTTTGCCATCGACTGCCCTTTCTTCCTCATCCTCACAATTCTGATTCCTTCAGGCCACAGTGGGGCCCATAGGCCTATCAGGTGTTCCAGAGCAGGAGTGCCCTGCACCTTGAGATACTTAGATCAGGGAGTGCTTGTCGGTCACCTGTACAAGCCTCTCTTCCCTGTTCCCGCTCCCAGAGAGATGGAGACCTCTCCTGGGGACAGGGATTGTGTGCAGGGGTGGGGGGAAGCAGGAGGAGACTGAAGACTGGAAAGGAGGTGGTTATCACTCCTGCAGGGCTCTGGGGTGAGTGGGATCTAACCCCAAGGGGGGAAGGGAAGTTGGGAGGGGAGGGCACATATTCCTGATGCTGATGACTGAGCTAAATCAGATCTGACTCGGGAAGAATCTAAACCAACTGAGTCAGACTATGTCCTCCTCTGCTCAGAACCCTGTGACAGCCCTGCCCCTCTCACTCAGTAAGGGCTGGAGTTCTGGCAGTGGTCTTCAAGGCCCTACGGGATCTGGCCTCACTGCACACTCTTCCCCTGGTTCACTCCGTGCAGCCACACACAGTCCTTGCTGCTCCTGGAAGGCACCAAGCACACAGCTACTTAAGGGCCTTTGCACTGCACCGGCTATGCCAGGGCCTGGAACACCCTTCCCCCGAGACAGCTGCATATCTGACTTCCTCATCTCCTTGATGTCTGTGCTCAAATGCACCTTTTCAGTAAGGCTTTCCCTGGCCCCTCTAGTTGAAATTACAGCCTGCTCTCCTGATCCCTCTATCATTTATTGTGTCTCTTCCTTCTCCCCATAGAAAGGAAGCTGCAGGAGGGCAGGGATACTCCACTGTGGGATTCTCAGGGCCTAGAACAGACCTGGAACATAGTAGCCCTTACAACAAGTGTGCATATTTTAACTTTTTATTATGGAAAATTTCAAACATACACTAAAGTAGAGAGAAGAGCATAGCGAGTATTATGTACTCATCATACACCTTCATCAATTATTGGGGCTTCCCTGGTGGCGCAGTGGTTGCGCGTCTGCCTGCCGATGCAGGGAAACCGGGTTCGCGCCCCGG
>NW_021145987.1:9037-15903 GCF_002837175.3 Physeter macrocephalus | reverse complement strand
GGGCCTGCGCGTCCGGAGCCTGTGCTCCGCAACGGGAGAGGCCGTAGCAGAGGGAGGCCCGCATACCACAAAAAAAAAAAAAAAAAAATTATTGACTCGTGGCTAGTATTTTTCATAAACACCACTTCTTCCCACTGGATTATTTCACAGCAAACCACAGATAACTCTCATTTCCGTAAATATCTCAGTATGTTGTCTCTAAAGAGATAGACTTTTAAAAAAACATAAACACAAAACCATTAAAAAAGCAAACACAAAACCAACATCATAACTAAAAAATTAATGATTCCAGTATCTAGTGTCCAAAATCCCCCACTTGTCTTTTTTTTTAATTTTATTTTTTCAATTGAAGTATAATTCATTTACAGTGTTTTGCCAATCTCTGCTGTGCAGCCCCAATGTCTTTTTTTTTCTCTTTTGCGCTGCCTTGGGTCTTCATTGCTCCACGTGGACTTTTCTCTAGTTGTGCGAGCGGGGTCTACCCTTCGATGCGGTGCACGGGCTTCTCATTGTGGTGGCTTCGCGGGCTTCAGAGGTTGCAGCACGCGGGCTCTAGGGTGCAGGCTCAGTCGTTGTGGCGCAGGGGTTTACTTGCTCCACCGCATGTGGGATCTTCCGGGACCAGGGCTCGAACCTGTGTACCCTGCAGTGGCAGGCAGAGCCTTAACCACTGCGCCAGTAGGGAAGACCACCCCCCCCCCCCGCCTAGTCTTTTAAATTGGATTTGTCAATCTGTTTGAATTGAGATCCAAATCAGGTCCATAAATTGCTTTTCTGTGATTTCAACACCTACTTCATGAGAGGGCGGTGGGAGTGGGGTGAGGGGAGCCATGCAAGGATGCTGCATGGGACGTCTCTCCCTGTCTTCCCCCCTCCCCAAACCCCGCAGTGGAGCTGACCCTGGACCCCGACACGGCCAACCCCCGCCTCATCCTCTCTCTGGATCTTAAGAGCGTGCGCCTTGGACAGCGGGCCCAGGACCTGCCCAGCCACCCGCGCCGCTTCGACACCAACACGCGAGTTCTGGCATCCTGCGGTTTCTCCTCCGGGAGGCACCACTGGGAGGTGGAAGTGGGCTCCAAGGACGGCTGGGCCTTCGGCGTGGCACGTGAGAGCGTGCGCCGCAAGGGCCTCACGCCCTTCACCCCCGAGGAGGGCGTCTGGGCGCTGCAGCTCAACAGCGGGCAGTACTGGGCGGTGACCAGCCCTGAAAGGACGCCCCTCAGCTGTGGGCACCTGTCCCGCGTGCGGGTCGCCCTGGACCTGGAGGTGGGGGCCGTGTCCTTCTATGCTGCGGAGGACATGCACCACATCTACACCTTCCGTGTCAACTTCCAAGAGCGCGTGTTCCCCCTTTTCTCTGTCTGCTCCACTGGCACCTACTTGCGAATCTGGCCTTGAGGGGCATTGCCTGGCCTCCCTGAGGGGGTCAGTCAGTCAAGGGTGAACTCCTCCTAGCCCTGGCTGCCCATGGGAAGGCATGTTGCCCTCGGATGGAGCCTCCTGGTCACTCTGGGTATGCCCTCCATACTCTTGCCCCAGGCTGCCTTAGAGGGGCTTCTGCAGACTACAACATCAAAGACATGAGAATGGGCTGTTGGGGAAAAGGGCTCTGAGGTCAGTTGAGCAGGGGAAGAGATGCTTTGGACCCTC
The DNA here is from genome assembly GCF_002837175.3 of Physeter macrocephalus. NCBI lineage: Eukaryota > Metazoa > Chordata > Mammalia > Artiodactyla > Physeteridae > Physeter > Physeter macrocephalus. The sequence goes on along the minus strand of NW_021145987.1, from coordinate 14,250 downwards.
CTGGCACGTCTCCTGCCTGTTGTCCACGTGTGGATTTGGCCTGAGCTGTAAGGAGGTGGAGGTGGATGAGGACAGGAGCCCAGCTCCACCAGAGGTGCTTCCTATCACTACCCCACCTCAGCAGGGCTTCTGGTTCTGTGGAACAAAACCAAGCTCTGGTCCTGTGCCATCCTCAGTTGCAAGGGGGCAGGTTCCTGCCAGGCCAATCAGGTTCATGATCCCTTCTGCTTTGCCTTCCTGTCAGCTGCCAGCTCTGCCTTCAGAGACCTGAATCTAGCTGGCCTGACAAAGTTGTCTACTCAGGGAGGATCACTGTACTTCCAGCTCAGTGGAGAGGTTTGGGCCGGAACTGGTAGGAGACCCTTGATCTGTACATGAGGGAAAAGCCCAGGGTAACAGCATATAGGCATTGCTGCCGTCCAATATGGCTTAGCCTGATGACAGAGTGTATGTACAATACATCCTTGGCCACAGTGACTGCTCCGTGTTCTCAAGTTTGCCTAAACCCTTTTCAAGTGCCAAAGTACCGTCTCCCTTGGGTAAGGAGACCAAAGATTCTGGAATTTTGAAACTCAAGGCGGCACGCATAATTTTACAGAAGCAACTAACACCAGCATGGAAATGCACAGAGTACAGGCATACCCCTGACAGACACTTCCTGGAGCTTCCCAAATGTGTGCCAACAGCAGAAGACCCTGGTGCCAAGGCCTGCTCAGCCTGTACCCTGGAGGGTGTTATTCCCTTGGCTAATTGTTCCCCAGCTTCTGCATGGCTGGGCTTCTGGGAGAGTGGAGGTGGGCTGTTCCCTGCTTAGTGTGCTCCAGGAAAGGGGGATGGGGAGATGGAAATACAGACTGTGAGCTCATTTCTAGGGTGCCTTGGCTCATTCTTAACTCCCCCAGTCTGAATGCAAGAGCACAATTATGAGCAAAGGTTTCTGCCAGACTGGGTGAGCATGTGTGTTTACCTGTGTGAGGAACGTCTGCATGTGTGTTTATATCTCAGATCTCAGGAACGGGGGGCGGGGCCATGTGGATTTTGGAGAGGGCATTTATGAGCATGCGTATAGGGTTTAGGTGCAAACAGACATAGGTCAGTATAGTCACACCCTATTTTTGATTTGTAGTTGTAAAATATTAGCCACCCCATATTTAGGTGAAAGCCAAAGGTTTCCTTCCCCCACTACCTAGCTACGCAGCTAGATGAAATCCAGTCTCAGACCTAATTCTGTCCTGCACACATTGTTTATATAGACGTGTTGGCATGCAGGGGCAGTGACCATCAAACAGTCTGATCTGCAAGCATCTTGGAGTTTCCATGCTCTGTCCCTGAGATACTTCAAGCACACTTTGCATACAAGGGACGGTAAGAGAGATGTTCTTGTCGGGGCAGGCATGACACTTTTCTAGAGGCAATCTAGAGATATAGCACTAGGCAGTCAGAATCCAGTGTCCTATGGGCTGGGGACAGGACCATTGAAGAGTCCAGCCTACAGCAGCATCCCAGAGGGTGAACCCTATGTGGTGTTCATACATGGAGAGTAGCTCTAGAACACTGTAGCTAATCCATGTATTTGAATACCACTGATTTCCACAAGGAAAATCCATTTCTAACATTAACTTATTAATTAAATTGCCTAATGCTATCATCAAGCCTTAATGTTATCCGGGCTTGTATGGCTTTTGGATTGAGTAGCACAATTACCCTTTATATAATCTAACAACTGTGCTGAAGTATTGCAACACATTACAGGTCACAGAAGGTAGGGTGACTGTAGGTTCAGGTCTGGGCACTGCAGGAGTGGCTGTGTTTATATTTTCAGCTTTTGTGTTTGTGAATGTGATTGCGTGTCTATCAGAGTTTGCAGAATAACTATGTAGATATATACATATTCGAAGAGATGTAACAACAGTTACATAACAATTACACGTGGACAGTACGACAGATGTTCTCTCTTGGTCACTAGGGTGGTGCAGTGACTTAGGATGTCACAAGGCTGGTGTGAGAGTATGCCTGTGTGTGTGCATTTTCCTCTCCCATCCTTTGACCATCATAAGATCTCTGAGATGTCTGGGCCTCTGAAAGCAATGACTGGCCTAACTTGGGTTCCTTCTGACTCCATCCATTCATTGGTCCTAGATCCTTGTGAGCTGCTGAGACATGAAAACCCACACCCTTGAAACCAGACCCTCACACCACTCCTCAGCATCCAGACAAGAGGGCACCTAGAGACCTTCCTCTGGCCTGGCCACCCAGTGACCTAAGTCATCTGGCCTTGCAGGGACCAAAGGGTGGGTTGGGCCATCAGACCAAGTTCCACTAACTACAGCCGCAGTTTCTGACCATTTCCGGGCTAGGGCTCCTGTCCCTCACCTGGGCTCTCAATCTCTTTCCTTTGCCCCGCGGGCCCTTTTGGGGGCCCCGATGGAACCAGCTCCCCCAAAATTCAAGACGGGCCCCTAAGGATTTCCTTTTACTAATTTGCCTTAAGTTGCGGTAGGGGCTAGGGACCTCCTGTCCCGTTCCAGTTCTTCACACATCGACCTTTTGATTTTCCCACCTTTCTCTACCAATCTTTCCCTCCTGATCATCCACCCAGCCCAGACCTGGATTCCTCTCAGGACAGGCATACTGACACCCTTCCTCTAGCCCTCCTCTCAGAGCCCCGACCTCGGACCCCTACTGTCATAGGACCTCTATCCTCAACAAGTCTTCGCCCCAGACCCCAAAGCCGGGCGGAAGACCCCGGGCCCTCCTCGTATTCAGCCCATTGGTGGCCCCGCCCCCTCCCACAGCGCGCCCCGCCCTCACCAGATCTCTCACAGCTTCCGCTCCCCAGCGGGCGCAACGCCTCCCTCTCTCCTCTGGGCTCTCTCCCACGATTTGCAGCTCGGCCCGCGACGCTGACACTGACGCCGCAGCTGAGGTGGCGGCAGCCGGACGGGGCGCTCACTGGCCGAGGGACGTGGGCTCCGCCTGTCGTCACTTAACTCCTGCATGTTGGTGTCTGCGGCTGCGCGGTGACCAGAGCGGTGTCAAGTATTCGTGCGCAGAAAGGCGACTCGCAGTTGGCTCCATAGCTCAGGGGTTAGAGCACTGGTCTTGTAAACCAGGGGTCGCGAGTTCAAATCTCGCTGGGGCCTACTTTGACTTTTTTTTCCATCCCTCTCTTCTGAAGAGCTGAAAATGCACACCCCAACACGAATTTCCGCCATTCCGTGTTTTTGCCCCTCAAGTGCCCCTTAAATGCTTGCCACCCTTCGGTCCCTCCCTCCCGTCTACTCTCGCGAAGATCCAGACCCATTGCGTCCCTGGTTTTGAGATCACAGGTTCTGCTGGCCCCGCGCGCCTTCTCCCCCGCGACCCCTCTCTCTCTTCCTTATGCGCGCCCTCTCGGCGAGTTCACGGCGGGTCTTTTCCGTTCGCCTCCTGTCGCTCCACTCGGCCAGGGGCTTGCCCTGGTCTCTAATTCTTTCTGCGTTGCTTGGGAGATCACCCGTGAAAGCCCTCCCGCCTCCGCCCCCTGGGAATCTACTATTTTAGCCGAGAGTGGAGCCATGTTTAAGACCCCGCGTAGCTTGCCATTGGTCCCCGCAGGGGCTTCTTTAATGAGGTGGCCTTTCAGTAGGGCAGTCACATAGGGGTTGAAGAATCCCGGGAGTCCGGGAGGCGGAAGTGCCTCAGCGTGCCCGTGTGCGGCGAGTCCCTTCGGGTCTTGATGGAAAGCCTGCCTCTTTGGGTGGGAGCTGGCTTGTGTGAGGGAGGGAAGTGGGTCCCTCCTCTGCCACGCCCCCCACCCACCTCATTCACCCCTCCTGGGCGTCTACCCAGGTTCCCGCGAGCGGTTTTCTCTCCTCTGGTGAAAAGGAGGCCCGGGTTCTGTTATCGAACGCTGATACAAGCTAGACCTCACGTGGGATGGCGACTCGCTCAGGGCTTTTCTGAGGATCCTCATCCGCTGGAGAGAGGGCTCCAGCGGTCTCGGATGACGCGGCGGGGCCTAGTCAGGCCTCTGCTTCTGCCAAGGCCCCCCGGATGGGTCATGCCCGCGAAGGCCACGGCGGGCGGGCGGGCGCCCGAGACCTCCAGCGGGCCTGGTTCTGCCCATTGGGCAGGGCCCCCATGTTCACTGAGGATTTAGGGTCATTTTGTACACTTGACTTCCGTTAACAGAATAAATAAGTCAGGTCAGCATGTATTAGTGTTTTTTGTTTGTTAAAAGGAAAACTAAATAGTTGTTTTTTAAAAAGACTGGAAATGAATGTGACAGAGTTAGACCTTTTAGGTCCAGGTGTCACGAGTGTGTTTGCACTTCTCTTTATATAATTCCACAGAGAAGAGAAGCGAATGCTTACAACACGGAGGCGGTAGTGACTTGGAGGCCAAGGACGCACAGCCGCTGGAAGCAGAGGAGAGCCCACCTAACGCTGAGTGCGCACGGGAGGAGGGGAAGACCACAGCAGGTGGGGATGGAGTGCGTTAGCCTCGTGGTCTCCAAGGAAGAGGCCGAGAGGAGGAGCGGCAGCGAGTAGAGAGGTCTGGTCACGGGGCTGAGCAAAATCTCGGAGAGTGGCAATGGAAAAAATAGCACTTTTTTCCCCTCGGAGTAGGTTTACCACCATTCGTCTCTCTCTTTTGTAACAGCCATCTGTGTAGGGAATTTCTCTGCTGGTGGCACAAAAATAAACTTTTGGGTCCACTCTGAGTGGATTTTCGTGAACTTTGAAAGCAGGGATTCCGAATCACTGCTTTTTACTACTAAATAACCCAGTGGAATTGGAGGAGGAAAGCGCCCGCACAGCCCGGGCCTCTGGTTCACTGGGCGGGTGACTGTTCTGGGGCGATCCCGGGAGAACGCAGCTAGGGCGGGTAGCCAAGACACGCGGCCTGGTCGCCGCGCGTGTGTGTGTGCGTGCGCGCACCGATGCTAGCCTCGGGGGGCTGCGCACCAACTACCGTGGTGGGTCACCCTTTGAGGGAGCGGGGTTCCTGGCCATCTCATTTATGCTTCTCATTTCTCACTTCCCTACACTTTGTGAATATTTTGCAAATATGTATATGTTGTTTTTAACATTTTCATAAAACGATAAAGAAAAGCCCCCCCCCCGCCCCCCCTCCCGCCGCCTTTCCGCCGCCGGCCCTGGACCGGTTGTTTCCCCGCGCCGGTCGTCGGTCCTCCGCTCCGGGCCCTCCGCCCCCCTCGCCGGGCGCCT
>NW_021145987.1:0-7500 GCF_002837175.3 Physeter macrocephalus | reverse complement strand
TAACATCCGCAGGGTCCTGTGGGAAATCAATTGTTGGGGTGGGTCTACAGGTCAGCAGAACCACACTCCAACGAGCAGAATTAGATTGCCCAGAGCCACCGGCGTGGATTCTGCGCTCTGCGAGCACTTTGACAAAGGAGAATTCGCGAAGCACAGACGCACACAATGTTTTTGGGAAGGATACTCAAGAAGACATTCCGGCGGTTCACTTTGGGGGAGTGGGCGTGGACGCAGGGGAAGCCTTCTACACTATCACTTGTTTTGTTTTGTTTTGTTTTACCCGTGAGCTTGTGTTGTTTTTACGAATTTAAAAAAGAAAGGGGAAACACTGCACTACTTCCTCCCAATTCTTTTTTGTTTAACCCATAACATTTTTTGGCAGTAACACTGACACATTCAGAAGTGGTTCATTAGTGACCGCCTTGGCGGTCTCAGAAGCCTCCATCCATGCAGTTCTGTTGCCTGATGTTTCCACCCTTGAAACAAATGTTCCAGCTGGAGGTATGGAGGTACGGGGTCTTGACAAAACACGCTTCACTGCACACTGTAAGGAGACAACCCCCCCCCGCCCCGCATTATAAAAACCCACTTCTTTAAAAATAGCAAATCCAAGAAAAGTATATAGAAAAAAATTCATCTGCAAGCCCCAAACTCAGAGACAACCATCACTATTTGGTGAACTAATCTCCAGTTTGGTTTTCTGTTGATTTTTACCTGCATCAGTGAGTGATTTTGCTTCAGATACAGACTTGAATTGTGCTTTAAAAAAAAAAAATTGCCTCGAATGCCAGTGCATAACTAATAACAAGATTAGCTAGAGAAGGAGACTGAGGAAACTTCAGATACTGAGGGGGATTTCTGGACAGGTTTAAAACCTTTAAGGGTTGACGGACATGAGTGTTCATAAAGTCTCTTTTAGATGTAGGGCTTTCTTTTTACTTGACAATTTTCACTTAACAGTTCTTACATTATGAAGTTGAAACTGTCTTTTACCTGTAAAGTTAAATGAAAAACAGAGAGCAAGTGAAACAGACACTTTCTCTAGAGTATAAGGGTGTTAGAAATAGTTTGTTTTCTTGTACTTTCACATACATTTTAATGTCTCAAATTTGAAACTTTATTAAGGAAGTCTTAAATTTGACTTTTAAAAATAGTCAAGACAAGGTATTTTCTTGAATTATAGATCACAGTAGCTATCTAAATGATTAAGATACAAGTACAAGCAAAATTTCAGATAATCTTGGAAACACATTTTAAGACATAGCACACACAATACATATTTCTTTGGGGGCTTGATTATCCTTTAGGGATACTGAAGGATACTCAATTTATCTTACACTAAAAATTTAGCCTTTGATAACCACAGCTTGGATAGATCACAAAGTGGAATCTTCGAAGTTTTCTCCATATACTTTCAGACAAGGGAATTCCTTGTCAGTCCAGGGATTAGGACTCGGCGATATTACTGCTGAGGGTGCGGGTTCAATCCCTGGTCGGAGAACTAAGATCCCTCAAGCCTCGCAGTGTGGCAAATAAATAAATAAATAAATAAATAAATAAATAATAAAAATGCTTTCAGTCCAAATAACTCAAAGAGATCTTGTGTCTTTAATTGGACAAATTAGTTACTCTTTGTCATGCAACTAATACAGTGGGCTCTTGTGCTGGTAGTTTGTCTTGGTCATGACTTATTCTTGCAAAACCATGCCTTACATATGAAAGATATTTTCCCCAATGCAAGGAAAATAATCTGGATCAATAACAAAGTCAAAGCCATAGGTGTTTTAGGACATTCTTGAAAACAGGATTCAACAGAACTAACAGCCTTTTTCTTTACCAATTATCTTCCTTTTTCATAACTGTGCTGTCCCTGCCCTATTCTACTCTGCAAAAATAAATAAATTAATTAAATCAAATTAAATTAGAAAAAAAATTTTTTTTAAGATCAAGTTTTCCATTGGCACGGACCTATTTGGAAAGAACCCGAGAGACAGTGGAACGCTGGGTCTCTCCCGAATCACTTAACTACTCTGTATCATATCAATAATCTAATCACAGCCGAGATCTTCGGTCAAACGATTGACAACCATAAGTGAAAAAAGCTTTTCCATAAAAGCCAACTGATCAAAAGAGGTATTTTCATAACGCATTTGAAACCCGCCGTCCATCCAGAGCTACTTCTCTTACTCTGGAGGTTCTCAGAAACACGTTGTCTCCTCCAAGGTCTGCTGAAAGTCTGTAGCCTGCACTCCTCAGCTGCTCCTCTTCCAGATAGTCCTGGTCATCCTCCCAGTCATCAAATTCCTAGTCTTTCTCGTCGTACCCCCTCCCCGCTCCCCCACCTTCTTGAAGCCAGGGCTGGCGATCTGGCCTGGCTACTCCCCAGAGCTGGGCCGGTTAGCAAGGCCTCTGTCGCCCTGTGGCTCCGCCGTTGGCTGGGCCGCCTCCTCCTCCATTGGGCTGTCCTGGTCGAGCTGTGGCAGGGCTCCGGTGCGGGGTTCGAGGATGGCTCCCGGCTCCCCCAGCTGCCTACCTCCATCTGTGGAAGGTCACCCTTGCCAGGCATCAGGTCCATCAGCACGTCATTGCTCTCCTCATAGAGCTGGGACGGCTCGTTCATTCCCAACATTGTGCAAGCGGCTCAACCTCCCAAACGGCGTTTTTAGCAAGATAGGAGCTACGCCTTGAATCACATTTTTTAAACTTAAATTTTTATGTAATTACATTTTCCAAAACCTCATTTGAATGGTTGGCTCAAATTCTAGAAGACAAAAGTAGCCTGATTTCTGTCCGTAGGGCTCTGAGTTTGGATGGGAGATTCTAAGAGAAGAGGGTAACCAATACACTGGGATTACTGCTGCATTCGGTGGCTTTATTCCTGGTGCTTATGTTAAATCTTAATGTAAAGACTGTGGTGTGATTTTTATAACTTTGTATAGCTGTCTGCTTTTCAACCAATGTGTGTGTCTTTCAGGCCTCATGGGCCTGCAGAGATTGGCCTTAGCTGAGTATTTCGTGTTTTAATAACACGACCTTCCACTCAGTCATTTTATTAACAGGCCCTTCCACTGCTTCACAGTGAGGTCCTCAGTGTGGATTAGAAAATGTGTCTGTAAAACCACATGGAATCATGAACTGACCACAGCCCCTGACATTAGCAGGGCTCTTACTATCTACATATTAGAGCATTAACTTCTTAGAATGTTAATTTGGAATCTGGGCTCAAAGAAAGAGAGAAAGAAAGGAAGGAAGAAAGAAAATATTTTGAAATAATTATAGATTCACATAAAGTTGCAAAGAAATGTACAGGGAGGTCTCATGTACCTTTCACCTGCTCTACCCAATGATGACATCTTGTAAAAGTATAGTACAGTAACAAAACTGGAAATTGATATTGGTACAACCCATAGAGTTTATTCAGATTTCTCCATATCTCTATATAGCAATTTTTTTCCCAGCACATTCATTTTCTCATTCTTTATTTACACTGGAATCAGCTCACTATTTAAACTTATATAATTTGCAATAATTTAATATGTACATCATTATTCTTTTTTTTAATAACAGAAGTAAAACTTTAATTCACTAATTTGTGGAAATTAAACAATACAATCTTAAACAACCAATGGATCAATGAAGAAATCACAAGGGAAACTGCAGAACACTTAGAGACAAATAAAAATGAAAACACAGCACACCAAAACTGCATGTTTTTTCAGTGTCATGATTGAACATTGTCTATTAGGCTACCCAAGATTTAAATTTACCTAGTTCTCAAGGGGCATGATTCTTTGTTTGACTCACTACTTCTTATTTTTTTATTTTTATTTTTTTTTAAGGGAACGGGGAAGATCTAAGAGATGGCACCAGGCCACAGTCGACCCCCAGTGACAGGTAACAGCTGCACTGCTGCCCCTTCCTGCCCCAGGACCTGATATATAGCAATTTTTTTATCACATGTGTAGCTTCATGTAAGTGTCACAATCAAGACATAGAACTGTTCCATCACCACAAGACTCCCTTGGGCTACTCTATTATAGCCACATACAACCCCTCTAATTTCTCCTGTTTCCCATCCCTAACCCCTGGCAACCACTAATCTATTCTCTGCCTCTAATTGTGTTGCTTCCAGAAGGCTATATAAATGGAATAAGACAATATGTAGTCTCTAGAGATTGGCTTTTTTAGTCTGCATAATTGCCTTGGGATCCGTTCCAGTTATATCAATAGTATTTCTTTTTTGTGTTTTTTTTTTTTTAGTATTTTATTTTATTTATTTATGACTGCCTTGGGTCTTCGTTGCTGTGCGCGCGTTCTCATTGTGGTGGCTTCTGTTGTTGCAGAGCACGGGCTCTCGGCGCGTGGGCTTTCGTAGCTGTGGCTCGAAGGCTCTAGGGCACAGGCTCAGTAGTCGTGGCACACGGCCTTAGTTGCCCCGCGGCATGTGGGATCTTCCTGGACCAGAGCTCGAACCCGTGTCTCCTGCATTGGCAGGCGGACTCTCAACCACTGCGCCGCCAGGGAAGCCCTCTCTTCTTTTTTTTTTTTTTTTTTTTTTTAATTGCTGAGTAATATTCCATGGTATAAATGTACTACAGTTTGTTTAACCATTCACCTGTTTACTTTTATTTCTAGTCTGTTGAATGTTTTTATCATGAAAGGGTACTAAATTTTGTCAAATACTGTTTCTGCAGCAATTGAGATGATCATGTGATTTTCCCCCCCTTAATTCTGTTAATGTGGACAACTTCTTAAAATATTAAGTTTTGATAAGTTCTTTATTTAGTCCAGCTACAAGTCCTTTGTCAAATACGTGGTTTGCAAATATTTTCTCCCCAACTAATTTTTTTGTCATTGTTGTTGCTATCTTTTTGCTGCTTGCCTTTTTTTTGGGGGCGGGGGTAACATTGGCTTATGGCATGACATGTTTCATGTGCAACATTGTATTTCTACTTCTGTATACACTACACTGACAAAGGGGCAAAAGCAATTCAATTTCTCAGAGAAAGGATAGGCTTTTCAACGGATGTTGCTGGAGCATCCATAGACAAAAGGATGTATGTTCTGCTCTCCCTGGAATTTCCCACTCAAGTCTCACTGGCCTCCCTTTCGTTCTTTCCTCCAACAGAGCAGGCGGATGCAAGGCTTGCTCTTACCTCCTCATATAAGACTCTCCCCAGGTATTTTCCACCTTGTTCCCTTACCTGCTCCTCACCTTCTTAGCCAGGCCTTCCTCCACATCTATTTAGAGTTGAAATCCTTTTTTCCTTCTCATTCCTAAACTGCCTTATGTTTCTCATTGCACTAAACACCATCGGGCATGCTACATTTAATTCACATGAATTTTGTTATACTCCTAATTTCTCAACTAAAATCTATATTCACTGATGCCACTTTTGCACATGGTGGGATCTCAGGCTCTTAGGACAGTGCCTGGCATATACTTTTTTCTCAGCACATATTTGTTGAATGATTAATTGTACTATGCAAAACAATTCAAGAAATTATTCTGGCCTCTCACATGCTCATTTCTTGCACTGTAACTTCATTCCTTTCTCTGGGTGTTTAGTTAGCGAGTTCATTTTTCTTCCTAGAAATGACACCATAAAACAAGTCACCGTTTGGGGAAAAAGCGACTCTACATCCCCTCTCCTCCCTGCCTCTTTACCTGCATCTCTCTCCACTCATCCTTTATTTTCCTGCTTTAGAAAACTCTTCAACCGATCACTGTGGCCCCCCAATCCAGACAGAGGGAAAGAGAAAAGAAAAAGGTCAATGAGACACTAAGTTAAGAAAAAGGGAGAAGTAGATCAAAGGAAGAGGACTGGAAGAAAGAGTGAGAAGAGGCATAATACTAGAAGATATATGCCCACCCCCTCATCCCCCAAAAGAAAATAAAAACTAACAGAGGCAGAAAATAACAGGAAGAGAAAATGCTGATAAATAGAAATGCGAAATGACAAGCAATCAGTAATAGGAACTGCAAAAAAGAGAGAGGCGGGTAACAGGTAAAGACCCTCACCTAAAGGTGGGTTCCCTGGAAGAAAACAAACTCAGCAAATACCCTGTGAAGGAGATTCCAGCCTCAAAATCATTTCATCCTCCTTTCTTTTTCTGCACTTACTGGATCAGCAGGGTCAGGGAGGAGCCCCCCAGCTCTGACCTCCTTCCTTAGCTCCCACCAACCTCTCAGCCCAGCTGTGGGTGTCCACGTCACCCTCAGCCTCCCTGTGACTCTCTAGCTCAGACAGTGGGCCTCAGACAGACCTTTAAGTGGGTTCCCTGAAGGAAAACCAATTCAGCAGATAACCTGTGGAGGAGATTCCAGCATCAGAATCATTTCTCCATCCTTCCATGTGTTTGTACTTACTGGGTCAGCGGGGTCAGGGAGGAGCCCCCCAGCTCTGACTTCCTTCCTCAGCTCCCACCAACCTCTCAGCCCAGCTGTGGGTGTCCACATCACCCTCAGCCTCCCTGTGACTCTCTAGCGCAGACAGTGGGCCTCAGACAGACAACAGCCTCCTCTCAGCAAAGGGGGTGTGGAGAAAGTGAACTTAGTCAAGGAGACGGTGGTGGGCAGATGGGGACAGAGCCAGGATCCGTGTATCTGAGCCCAGCCCCTGATTCCCATCCACCTTCCATGGGCTGCCTCCCAGCCTGGGTTGCAGAACTGTCTCCTGCTGCCCGTGCAGGCGCTTAACACTGAACCTGAGTGAGGAAGGTAAAGCTGTGAAGTCCCAGGGGAGCCCACAAACTCTAGCCCTGGAGCAGAAGCTCCCAAGTTTATAATTAAAGAAAACCAAACAGGGAGCTTGGGGACAGGACCAGAAGAAGGGCCAGTGGGACAGTGTGGGGAAACCTGGTCACGGGAGGGGCACAGGGCAGCCAGGGCACAGGAAGGGGGGACAAGTTTCTTGGTGCTCTACCTCTCACCACAGACACATTTCAATGGTTCCCCAGTGACCTCCCAGGCCCACATGGGGTCTTTATCTGTGACTGCCCCAGTTGGCTCTCCCTGCACTACCCCATCCACACCTGTCCTTTTCCTGCCCTGTGAAGTCAGCCTGCATCTACTGGAGGCCTATGGGATACAGAGCACTGGGTGAGATGTTGCACTTGAATCAAAAGTGGGAACTGAACACAATTCTGTCCCTCCTAGTGGGAGGGAAAGAAAAGCACCCATCTTTGAGAGAGTCAGATGGTGGCATGGGAGCTGGGTGTCTTCCCAAACAATTTTGGAGAAGGCATCTTTGAATGTACTCTTGTTTATAGTTTGGGTTTTGGCAAATGTTTCACACAATTAAAAATAAAAATTAAATAAAGAAGAAAAAATTTCTAGCTATAGTGGAGTAATTTGTATTAGAACAACTTTCACAATGAGAACAATTATAGAAGTTGGATAAAACACAAGAAAGCAAAATTTTTTTAAGGCATCATAACAATAGCAAAGCAACCGTGACTTGAGAGGCTGAGGTCCCAGATAGAAGGCAAGTATTATGA
>NW_021145986.1:0-50000 GCF_002837175.3 Physeter macrocephalus | reverse complement strand
CTCCCGAGAAGATTCTGATGCAGCAGCTCTAGGAGGGGCCCAGGAATCTGTATTTCTAATGACTGCCTGCAGGGGAATTCTGATAAATGACCCAGCTTGGAGAACTCTGATGATTGATCACTTGATTCTCACAACAGCAAGTAAAGTAGGATGAACTCTGCCCATTGCGCAGGGGAAGGGAGTGGAGGAAGCGTGGAATTGCACTGAGATTCTTGGAATGCCAGCTACAGACATTCATTCATTCATTCAACAAACATTTAGGCCCAAGAGGACAGGGGTTGACCCACTTAGCTCACTGTTGGGGCCCCAGTGCCTAGCACAGCACTGACACACAGTAGGTGCTCGCCTGATGGCTGAATTGGTGAAGGCATTGGCTCTCTGAGCCAGGGGACACGAGACAAGGTCCTGGCCATTACAGTGCTCCTAAGCCCAAAGGGCAGGTGGAGGGTGAGCAGACAATTACACACACTGTGTTTAGAGGCGGGCAGGAGCACAGCCTGGGAGAAATGGGAGCACAGATCCTAGAGTCCTGAGCCCTGAGACCTATGGGCTCAGGAGCCCAGCCCTGCGCTGGGCTTCCGTCTCCCCACGAGTACAGGGAGGGGCCGTGGTTGATCAGGCTGGTGCTGAGTGCTATTAATGCTCTCTGCCTCCATTCTTTTGAGAAGGGTCACTGTCCCCATCCTGGAAGCCTCAGTTGTCCCCGGCAGCGGCCCTTTGCTTGGCTATCTGCTTGTTGGGGCAGAACCCAGGATGGGAGGGAGGGTAGGCGGTCTGGTCTCTGGGGAACAAGTTTTTCCTCTTTTGTGTAGATGACAAAAGGGCAAGAACAGGATACTCTGACTTCAGCTCCGTGGGGTGAGGATGGTGGTTCGGAGAAGGGCTAGGAGGAAGCGGGCAGGCCTGGACCTCAGCTTTCTCTGTCTCTACTGCCCCGGGGAAGGGTCTGCGGCCCCCACGGGGGGGCCAAGGGGGCCTTGAAATAAAAACCTCTGTGGCCGGCAAAACCTGCCATTTCCAGTAGCTTTCTCTGAAAAAGAAACCTGGAAACATCTGAACATCCACCGGCAGGGCAGCCGCTAAAGCCTGCATGGTTTGAAAGGAAAGTCAGGTGTGTGTTTGTGACCAAGAATAGATCCCCAAGGCACAGTGTTAAATTTTTAAACAGCAAGTTACAAAGCAATACATGGAATCTGATCGCATTTATAAACCAAAGTGAAGCCAAACTATGCATCTTTCAAAAGCACTAGGACCCATCTAGAAGGTTTTGGAGGGAAGGTCATCAAACAAGCTTACAGCTATAACCTGGGATTGAGGATTGCGGGGATAGCTGGAAGTGGGGAGAGGGTGGGGACTGACTCGTTTTCTATATTTTGCCCAGTAAGAAAGAGTTTACGTATTACTTGGGTATTATAACGTGTAAAACATTATTCAAAATGTGATTTTAAGTCTCCGTCCGGTGGGTTGTAAGACGCACTGTTACTCACCTGCCACTAAGAAAGACAACATCGCTGGTTAGACCAGGGGCCATTGATTGTCAGACACAGCCTGATGTCAGCGATGCTAGCATGAGAAGAAAGGACATTTTAGAACTGATGGGGTGCAGGGTGAGCCTGGGTCCGACACCCCTGCAGCCATCTATTCATTCACTCGCTCACTGATGGGTGTCACCAACGTCTCCGGTACACAGGGCTCTGGGCGGTGCTGAGGGAGGCCCAGGACTGACTCACCGGTGGACCTGCCTCACCCTCCCGCATGGAGGAGAGAAAATGAGAGGGTTTGTAGCTCACAAGGATGGAGAAGGGGAAAATCCGGAGAGACCTGTGGAGCGTGCTGGGGACAGAGTTGTGGAGCTGAGAGGAGGCGATGGCCCTGGCAGCTTGGGGTGGGTGTCAGGGAGGACTTCCTGGTGGGGCTGCGTTGGAAGGAAGCGGTAGGATTTTGACTTAGGGAAAAAGAGGGGCTGGCCTTCTGGGCAGCAAACCAGCCTGAGCAGACGCTGGGAGGCTGGACATCGCAGGGTGCGGTGGGGAAGAAGTGGCGGTCTGTCTGGCTGGAGCCAGGGATCGGGGAAGAGAATGAGGAGAAGACCTGTAAGCTGGGAACAGGAGATCCTCGGAACTGGGAGTCAGGGCAGGAGTGGGGTTGGGGGGAGAGGGGAGCGGTTGAGGTGGGAGAGCCCGGAAGCAGCTGGGATGACACGGCTCCATTAGCTGGAGAACAGAGGAGGGAAGTGGGGCTGGGGAGCAGCTCTAAATGGGGAGCAAAGGCCGGCTCAATCCAGCTCTAGTACTTTTCCAGCCGTGTGACTTGGCCAAGCTGAGGGGTGCCCTCGGCCAGCTTCCACAGCTGCTGGTTTTCCTGACTGGATTGCTGGAGGGGGGTTCGAGGTGGGGAAGTGAACTACCCAAATGGAGCCAGGTTCACTAAAGCACAGAGAGGTCACAGCCCTCGCTGAAGGTCACACAGCTAGCTAGCCTCAAGGCTGGTCAGGCTCGGGCTGCCGTCCCTATTGTCAGAAACAATGAGGGCCGCCCTGTCCAGTGGGAGGCTTGGCAGGCTGAATGACCCTCGCCCTTGGTCTCTCTCCTGATTTCTCACCCATGCTTCTGGCTCCCCTGTCTTTTTTCCTGCTCTGGAGCTCTGGGGCTCCGTGTCTGTCTGTTGCCCCTCCCCACCCGCACCACCGTCTTCCTTCCTGCCCTCCATTCTCTACATCTGTCTGTCTCCTCTCCTTCCTTCCCTCTCTCTTCCCTTTTTAGGTACAACCACTTTGACCAGGGCCCATCTGAACAACCGCAAGGAAGGCCGGCAGGACACGGACCCCTGGAGAACTGCCCGTAGCCCAGTGGATACCTCCAAGTTCAAGTACCAGCTCCCAGTCTCCCCACAGCCATCCATGTACCGAGGAGACAGCCCCCGAGGCAGCTCCCTCGGGCAGGCCTCCCTGGAGGAGATCCGGCTTCCACCCCCGAAGGCTGTCAGCCGGGACTCTCCCCAGAGGGACTCACAGCCGGGGTCCCTGAAGAAGGAGAGCTACAGACCCTCCTCAAGGGAGAGGAGGGCCTCCTTCCGAGAGGGGGCTCAGCCGTGCCAGGGGCTGGAGGAGGACCCCAACTTGGGGGCACAGGGCCAGAGTAGCAGCAGTATTCCCAGCAACATCCGTCACAAGTTTGGGAGCAACGTGGTGGACCAGCTGATCTCCGAGGAGCAGGTGTCAATGGGCACAGGAGGCTAAGGGCGGCAGGAGGGTCACGCATGGAGACTGACAGTGAGGACCCCTAAGGAAGCTGCTCTTGAGTACAGAGTCCCTGTAATAATATCATCAGAAAGTAGTGTTTACTGAGCACTTGCTCTGTGCCAGATCCTGTGCACTGTTTAGTCTTCACATCTAACCATTCAATCTTCCCAGTGAGGGAGGTACTATAATTATCCTCATTTTACGGATTAGAAGCCCAAGGCTTAGCAGGCTTAAGTAAATTAACCAAACTTAAACAGGATCCAAACTGGCTAGCAGATTCTGGAGCCTTGGCCCATAATGACTTTGCAGTTAGAAGTCTTGTGTTTGAATTAGATGCTTTTAACTCAAGTCTCCTAAAGGGGACAGGGTTGATTGGGAATCAGAAGACTTGGGTTTGAATCCTGGCTCTGCCCCAGAATACTGAAAGACTTTGGATAAGTTACTTCTCTCTGGGCTCTAGTCTCTACCTCTGTAAAGTGAGGCAGTTAGACTAGATCAGGCTGGCAAATACACAGCATGCATTCCATAACTCTCCTAGCCCGCATTCATGGCAGACATCACTAATCGATTCTGGCACTTTTTCCTATTTGGTACATCATTCTAGGAACTCAATGCTGATCCACTGGAAGTTGGAAGCTATGCCAGCTCCCAGGCCTGGGAGTTGGTTGAAGGCTGCAAGCTAAGGGTGGGGTGAGGGTGGTGGAGGCAGGGTCAGAGGGAGGAGAAGTTAGAGGGGACATAGGGGACTTGACTCTGCTTCTCTACACCTTGTCTCTCCTCCCTCCCTCCCTCCCTACTCAGGCTCGAAGGGCCATTGGTGAAGGCTTGGAGGGCCAGAAAAGGGCAAGCTCACGGCCCAGCAGGATCCAGAGTCCCGCCAAAATCACCTCCGTCTTTTCAGACTACTATGATCTGGGCTACAACATGCGGTCAGACTTGTTTCAAGGTCAGGCTGAAGGGCAAGGGTGAGGGCTGTGAACACACATAGTCCCCAAGGCACTGGGCACGGAAGGACTCGGACCCCCAAAGGAATCTAAGACCCCAGGATACATCTCCAGGGACACTCATTTCACGGCCACCAAGGGCCTCCTCTGTGCCAGGCTCTGTGCCGAGTGTACACTGTACACTGTACACTGTACAGATGGTCCCTCCCAGTTGGCAGTCAGCCCTTACTCTCCCTGTACCTCTGGTGTCTTAATCTGCCAAGAGGAGGCCGGGGCACCCCTGGTCTGGCCACCTTTGGTTACAGTGACAGTATCAGGCCTCCTGTGTTCAAAGGTCAGCTCAGCCGATGGGTGTGGCCTCGGGCAGGATCCTTAACCTCTGAGCCTCAGCCAATCTTCTTGGTACAATGGGGCTAATAACATGGCAGGATTCTATGGGGGAGCTTGGCCTGCAGCCCCCAGTGAGTCTTCTTTTTTTTTTTTTTTTTTTGGCTGTGCCTTGAGGCTTGGGATCAAACCTGTGCCCCGTGCAATGGAATTCCACTGGATCGCCAGGGAATTCCCACAGTGAGTGCTCAGTAGCTGACAGGCCAGCACTTTTCTTTCTCGGATCCCACTGGTGGCACCTCTGGGCCAAAGCGTGGGTCGGAGGCCCGGACATCTGCAATGTGTCCTCTGGGTCCCCCTCGGTCCTGTTTGTCAGGGGAGTGCGCCTAGCTCCATATCACAGGCAGGTGGGAAACAATTTGCCCAGAGTAGTAGGAGGTGGATCTGAAACTCAAATCCAGGTTTTTCTTCTGCCTCCAAAGTCCCAGAGTCTTTTCCCGGCACTGGGTCACCTCCCGAGCTAGGACCCTGTTCCCAAGCGTTCAACCGATTGCTGGTCCTCGGTCAGCAAGTGGTGGCTTCTCTCCGGCCCCACGTTCAAGTTTGACCTCATTGCAAAAGGTCGAGTCTTTCTGGCCCCCTTCTTTCCTCCATCCTTACTCCATGCCTTCTCCAGTGTCCCCAGGGCCTGGTAAACCTCCTACCTGGCTCAGATCCCCATCACCCGAGGAACCAGACAGCCACTGGAAGCCTTTCTGGGTTTTTCTTTGAGCTTGAAGAAGGGGTGGTGCTTGGGGAGAGAAGAGAGAATACAGCTCAGATTGTCCTGTTCTGGGCCTCAGGAATCGGCCTTCCACTTGTCTTTAACAATGATCACTCAGTAGTTTTTACATAGGCCTTTATATGGTGATGTTTACATACATTTAAAAGAATGATATAGAAAGCGTCTGTGTACCCCTCACCCAGCTGAGAAACACAGCTGTGTCAAGGGGGAAAACCCTTGGAACCAGTGCAAACCAGCTTGGTCCAGCTTCTAA
Source organism: Physeter macrocephalus (assembly GCF_002837175.3). Taxonomy (NCBI): domain Eukaryota; kingdom Metazoa; phylum Chordata; class Mammalia; order Artiodactyla; family Physeteridae; genus Physeter; species Physeter macrocephalus. The sequence goes on along the minus strand of NW_021145986.1, from coordinate 44,451 downwards.
GAGTCGATTGTTAAATTTTATTGAACTGTTGGCATGATGAGAGATCTTAAAATTGGCCATGGTCGTGCAATTGACCTTTGAACAACGGGGTAGTCAGGGGTGCCAACTATCCCCGCCCCCACCGCCCCACAGTCAAAAATCCAAGTACTGCTATCTCTGACTCAAAAACAAAAGAACTGATAAATGACTCACCCAAGGCCAGGCAGCTGAGATAGTTTGGATAGCATCAGGACTCAGACCCTAGTTCTTTTGATCCCATGTATTGTGACTTCCTACCAAACACAAACTTTCCCCATGCCTAGTTAATTTTTAAAGATCTGTAAAAGGAAAATACGGGTACTATATTTATTGAAAAAAAATACACACATAGGTGGACCCAAGCAGTTCAAACCCATGTTGTTCAAGGGTCAACTGCATTGACACTCCACAAATTGGCAAGCGCTACAAATTAGGGCGTTGTTTTCTACACCCAACTGTCAGTGTGCCTCACCCATGTGTCCCCCTCCGTTTCCATCCGCCCAGGTTGATCTTGGCATTTGCTGCTCCAGGTTGGGGAGGCACTTGTGGCTAGACAGGAGTAAGGGAGAGGAAATCAGAGAGGAAACGGGCTAGGTGGAGAAGGCCACGGGAAGGTCTTAAGCAGAGAAGGGCATTGTTTGACTTAGGTTAAAGGATCACTACTGTTGCTATGCTGAGAAGAAAAGTAAGCGAGCTGGGCAGAAACAGGGAAACCAGTGAGGAGGTGACTGCAAAAATCCAGGTGGGGTTAATGATGGAGGCTTGGTCTCGAGAGCAGGGCTGGTGCATTGCACGACTCTAGTGGATACTATTGTGCAATATGGTGGCACAGGGAGATAATGGTGAAGGTGACCTGATGCAGGAGGAGTCTGACTATGTGTGTAAGGCAGAGCAAACAGAATGTGCTAATGAATGGATTTGGGGTGTGTGAGAGAGGAATTAAGGTTGATGTCAAGGTTTTTCTTTTCTTTTTCATAAATTTATTTTTTTTTTTTTTTTGGCTGCATTGGGTCTTCGTTGCCGCGCACGGTCTTTCTCTAGTTGCAGTGAGTGGGGGCTACTCTGTCGCGGTGAGCGGGCTTCTCATTGCAGAGCATGGGCTCTAGGCGCGCGGGCTTCCGTAGTTGCCGCACGCAGGCTCAGTAGCTGTGGCTCGCGGGCTCTAGAGCGCAGGCTCGGTAGTTGTGGTGCACAGGCTTAGTTGCTCCGCTCTAGGCGCGCGGGCTTCCGTAGTTGCCGCACGCAGGCTCAGTAGCTGTGGCTCGCGGGCCCTAGAGCGCAGGCTCGGTAGTTGTGGTGCACAGGCTTAGTTGCTCCGCGGCATGTGGGATCTTCCCAGACCAGGGCTCAAACCCGTGTCCCCTGCATTGGTGGGCGGATTCTTAACCACTGCGCCACCGGGGAAGTCCAGATGTCAAAGTTTTTGACCTGAACAACTGAAAGGATGGAATTGTTATTTACTGAGATAGAGAAGGTTCCAGGAGGAGTGGGTTGAAGAAATCCTATGCCGTGCTGAGTCATAAAGATAATCTTTTACACAGTCTTCTAAAATATTTAGTTTTGCTTTTCACGTTTAAGTCTTTAATCCATCTGGAGTTGATTTCTCTTTTCAGTGTGAAGCAGAGATTCATTGTTAATTCCTCTATTATGTGGATTAGCAATTGTTTCAGTACCTTCTACTGAATAGTCTCATCTTTCCCCCCAGTGACCTGCAGTGGTACCGCTGGCATCCGTCAAGTTTCCCTGTGTGCGTGGATCAGTTTCCAGGCTCTCTATTCTGCCCACTGGTTTACTATTACACTTTTAATTGTCAAGGTATTATAAGTAGTCTGATATCTGGTTGGGCTGGCCCCACCCCCCACCACTCCATCACTAGCATCAGGAGCAGCTAATGTCTTAGCTATTCTAGGTTCTTTGCTCTTCCATATAAATTCTAGAATCAGCTTGTCAATTTCCATGAAAAACCCTGTTGGCATTTCGATTGGAGGAACATTGAACCTGCAGCTCAATTTAGGGGCAGTTGTCAGATTTATGATAATGAATTTTCCAATCCATGAGTATGGTCTACAACTCCATTAATTTAAATCTTCCTTCAATATCCGTCAATAACATTTTGTAATTTTTTTCTATAAAGATTACGCAGCTTTTTGTTAGACTTGTTTTGAAGAATCTCTTAGTTATCTATTTTTTTGCCGCTTATTGCAAATAGTATCTTTTTTTAACATCTTTATTGGAGTATAACTACTTCACAATGGTGTGTTAGTTTCTGCTTTACAACAAAGTGAATCAGTTATACATATACATATGTTCCCATAGCTCTTCCCTCTTGCGTCTCCCTCCCACCCTCCCTATCCCACCCCTCTAGGTGGTCACAAAGCACCCAGCTGATCTCCCTGTGCTATGCGGCTGCTTCCCGCTAGCTATCTATTTTACGTTTGGTAGTGTATATATGTCCATGCCACTCTCTCACTTTGTCACAGTTTACCCTTCCCCCTAGTATCTTTTTAAAAATCACATTTTCTAACTTTGCTGCTTGTATACATGGAGGCAGTTTTAATTTTTGTTCTTTAATCTTATATCCAGAAGCCTGACTCAGCTCACCTATTAATTCCAATAATTTGTAGATTCTTTGGAACTATTTTTAAATAATAATAATGGCTACATTTATGCATTGCATGTAACATTCACCAAGCCCTGCTCTAAGTACTGCATGTACATTTTAATTCTCACAAGAATCTTATACCGTGAATGCTGTAGTGCTATAATCCCCCCCCCCAACCTTTTTCTTTTTAAAGAAAGAAAAAATGAGGCATGGAAAGGTTAAATAACTTGCTTAAGGGCACACAGCTAGGAATAGTCAGAGTTGGGATTGGGATTTGAACTCTGGCAGTCTGGGGCCAGAGTTCACATTATTACCAGGAGGCATTTTTTTTTAAAATAAAGTTATTTATTTTGGGGTGTGTTGGGTCTTTGCTGCTGCATGCAGGCTTTCTCTAGTTGCGGCGAGCAGGGGCTACTCTTCGTTGCGGTGCGCGGGCTTCTCATTGCAGCGGCCTCTCTTGTTGCAGAGCATGGGCTCTAGGCGCGTGGGTTTCAGTAGTTGTGGCGCACGGGCTTAGTTGCTCTGGAGCATGTGGGATCTTCCTGGACCGGGGATCGAACCCATGTCCCCTGCATTGGCAGGAGGATTCTTAACCATTGCCCCACCAGGGAAGCCTACCAGGAGGCTTTTCCCCACCTTTATACCATCTGTTCTGGTTGGCTTGTCCAGGACAATGGTGCAAATAAGCAGGGGAAGCAGGCATCCTCTTCTCCATTTTTTTTTTTTTTTTTTTTTGCATGCGGGATCTTAGTTCCACACTAAGAGTCTTAAACACTGGACCACCAGGGAAGTACAATAGAATACTTTTTTTTTTTTTTTTTGTCCAAGCCATGCAGCATGCAGGATCTTATTTCCCCAACCAGAGATCAAACCTGGGCCCCCTGTATTGGAATCACAGAGTCTTAACCACTGGACCACCGGGGAAGTCCTCCTCTCCTTCTTGATTCTAACATTTTACCAATAAATGTAATACTTTAAAAAGAATTTGAAGACACCATTTATCAGATTGAGGGTCCCCTTTATTCCTAGTTACCACTTTAGTTTTTAAAAAAATCATGAATGAGTGTTGAGTTGTATTAACTATTCATATAGCTGTTATTTAGATGATCGGATGATTTTTCCTTTGATCTGTTGACGTGATAAATTATAGTAACTGATTTTTAAATATTAAACCAAACTTGTATTCCTGCATTTAAACCAGTGTAGATGCATTATCTTTTTTAATTGTGAAAACTGCCATGGAGAAGAGTATATAAAACCTATGTGTGCAGTATAAAGAATAACAATAAATAGCCATGTGCCACCTCCCAGGTCAGCAGAGGGTGTCACAGGGACCTCGGAAGCCTCTCCTGTATTTCTCCCAGCTGTGTCACATGACTTTTGTTGGACTGGTGTTAATGATCCCTTTGCTTTTCTTTATAGTATCAGACCTCTCTGGGCAGGTGACCTTTGAGAACAGACCAGAAGGATGAGGGCTCAGCCTGTGGCTTGCTGGGGAAGAGTAATCGGGTAAAAGTACCATGTTGAGGATGTAGCTTCTTCCTGGCCTTTTTATTGGGAACCATTGTAGGATTTTGTACTGAGGAGTGACTTATGTTTCCAATGATCCATCTGGCTGTTGTGTTGAGACAGGACAGAACTGCCAGTGGGGCAGGGGTAGAAGCAGGGGGACCATTGAGGAGGATCAGATCAGGGGTAGGATTGAAAATGGCTCCAGGGCTTCCCTGGTGGTGCAGTGGTTAGGAATCCGCCTGCCAAGGCAGGGGACACGGATTCGAGCCCTGGTCTGGGAAGATCCCACATGCCGCAGAGCAACTAAGCCCGTGCGCCACAACTACTGAGCCTGCTCTCTAGAAGCCCCTGAAGCACAACTACCGAGCCCGCGTGCCGCAACTACTGAAGCCCGCGCGCCTAGAGCCCGTGCTCGGCAACAAGAGAAGCCACCGCAATGAGAAGCCAGCGCACTGCAATGAAGAGTAGCCCCCACTCGCTGCAACTAGAGAAAGCCCGCGTGCAGCAACGAAGACCCACCACAGCCAAAAAAAAAAAAAAAAAAAAAAAAAAAAAAAAAAAAAAAAAGCCAGGAAAAAAAGAAGAAAAGAAAATGGCTCCAGGCTGGTCTTCTCTCCACTAGCCCACAGCTGGTCCACGGAAACAGTTGTACATCCTTGCACTTGAGGAAGTATGCCTGGCCCTGGTGCTCTCTCTGTCCCGTTCTCTCAGGCCAATGCCTCTTGTTCCAAGCCTTGGTGTCCCACAAACTCTCGAGCTATGTATCAAGCTCCCCAAGTGACCCCACTGAAGGAGTTTGATTCACAGCTCCCTTTAATAGCTGATCTCTACCATCATTAGGGCTTCAGTCCGAGTTTTTAACTTAACATTCTGTTATGTAAGCAGTTAAAGCCATAAATGCAAAACACCATAAAAATTGCTTTAAAAAAAGGGGATTTCTTTCTTTCTTGATAGCATCATCATTAGAGGACACGACCTGTAATGATTTCAGTCCTTTGAAATTGTGGAGCTTGATAACCCAGCAGATGGTCAATTTTTCTAGATAGATAATCAATATGCATTTGAAAATTATCTCTTGAGTCCAGGATTCTGTATTTGTCCAATAGAGCAGGCTTGCTAATTATTTCTATGCAAATCTTTTAATTCCTCGTTAATATTCTTTGCTTGATCTATTAATTACTAAAAGATGTACCTTTAAGTCTTTCCCTATGATAGCAGACTTGTCAATTTTGCTTTACCTATTTTAAGATTATTCCAGTGCAGCTAGTTTAGAATTATTATATCACCTGAATGAACTGGAGTTGTTTTTATTTCTTACAGTGCTTTTGCTTTACAGTCTATTTTGTCTGATATTAGTATAGTATGACCAGATTCCTTTGATTTGTATTTTTGTGGTATTAATCTTTTTCTGTATTTCCATGTTTATCCTCGTTGTGTCCTTTTGCTTTAAATATGCTTTAAATAATATATATCTGGAAAATATTTTCTGTAGCCTGAGCATCTGTTTTTTAATCAGTTGGCCTACTCCATTTATATTTATTTTAATTACTGATATATTCGGATTTATTTTTATGATCTTATTTTGTATCTTCCATTTGTCCTAATTTTTCTATGCTGCTTTCTTTCTCCTTCCCTTGTTTTGGATTTGAGTGGGCTTCCCTTTTTCCCCAATCCAATTTTTGTCCTTACTTTTCCTATTCTCTCAGTGGTTATCTTTGACTTTTTTTTTTTTTTTTGGCCACGCCGTGTGGCTTGCAGGATCTTAGCTCCCTGATCATGGAAGCATGGAGTCCTAACCACTGGACTGCCAGGGAATTCCCTATCTTTGACACTGTTACATGCATAGTTAGCAAATTCTAAAGTTAATCAAGGTATTTCAGCTTTTCTGAACAATATAAGGATGTTAGACAGCTTCACATTTATTCTCTCCACCCCCCCATATCAGCTAACATGTTATGATTTTACAGGTTTTTTTTTTTTTACTATACATGAGCAAAGTAGTTTAAACTGTGGATTCTGGAGGCACGGGTCCGGGTTTGAGTCCTCCATCTTTCACTAACCAGCTGTGTCACTTCAGACAAGTGATTTAGCCTTTCTGTGTTTCAGTGACTTCAACAGCAAGGTGGGGGTAATAATCACCCCCATCTTCTTAGGGTTCATTCAGTGAGTAAGTTCTGTAAAGTTTTGAATGAAAACTGTGCTTAGCATATGTTAAATCTTCAAACATTCTTATCTATCACAGTCATTATTTTACCCCATATATTCAACATTGGTACTGTTATCATAATTGATGTGTATTTAGATTTATTCAAGGTTTCCACTTTCTTTGTCTACTCTTCCTTCTTTTATCTCAGATTTTCCTTCTGGGATTATTTTTTTCTTTCTGAAGTATGTTGTTTAGAAGATATTTGGGGTGAGATTCTGTTGTTGGTAAATTTTAAGCTCAGAAAAGTTTTATTTCATCCTATTCTTGGAAGACAGTTATTGTAAACAGTTCTAGATTGTTGATTTCTTTTTGTAGGCACTTTGATGATGTTAATTCATTTCCTTCTGGCTTTGATGGTTAATCAAACTCATTGTTATCCTTTGTAACTAATCTCTGTCTTTTCTCTATGGCTACTTCTAAGATTTCTCTGTCTCTGGTGTTCTAAATTTTACTTGGTTGTACCTAGGTGAGGAATTCTTTTCACTTACACTCACTGGCGAATTGTTATTCTTGAATCTAAGGATTCATATATTTCATCAATTCTGGAAAAATTCCAGCCACTAGCTTTCCAAATATTGTCCCTCCCTGTTTTCTCCACTCTCTCCTTCAGAACTACAATTAGACATATGTTAGGTCTTCTCATTTAATCTTCATTTAACAGCTTTTTCATATTTTCCACATCATTATTTCCCCACTCTGTGCGGCATTCTAGTTAATTTCTTTAGATATATCTACCAGTTTACCATTTTTTCTCAGCTGTATCTAATCAGCTCTTTTACCTGTTCATTGAATTTGTTTTTAAACATTATGATGTCAATTTTCAAACTTAGAGAGAATAGTTTAATAAATACATGGTGCACTTATCATACAGCTTCAACAATTATCAATACATAACTAGTCTTATTTCATCTTTTTTCCCACCCACCCATTCATTCCCACCCCAGTTTATTTATTTTAAATTTATTTTATTTATTTATTTTTGTCTACGTTGGGTCTTCGTTGCTGTGCGCGGGCTTTCTCTAGTTGCAGCGAGTTGGGGCTACTCCTGGTTACAGTGCACAGGCTTCTCATTGTGGTGGCTTCTCTCATTGCGGAGCACGGGCTCTAGGCGCGTGGGCTTCAGTAGTTGTGGCACACAGGCTCAGTGGTTGTGGCTCGCGGGCTCTAGAGCGCAGACTCAGTAGTTGTGGCGCACGGGCTTAGTTGCTCTGCGGCATGTGGGATCTTCCCGGACCAGGGCTCGAACCCGTGTCCCCTGCATTGGCAGGCGGATTCTTAACCACTGTGCCACCAGGGAAGCCCCACCCCAGTTTATTTTGAAGCAAATCCCAGGCCTCTTACCATCCATTACTTTTCAACTATTATGTTTAATTTCTGAAATTCAATTTGCTTCTTTTACTAATCTGTCTGTTCTTTCTGGGTAGTTTCTTATTCTTTTCTCATACTTTTATTTATTTATTTATTTAAAATTAATTTTTATTGGAGTATAGTTGCTTTACAATGTTGTGTTAGTTTCTTATTCTTTGCTTATACTTTTATTCTTTTTTTCACAACTTCACACATTAAATGATACTTATTTTATATTCTGTAATGGATCATTCAAATCCTTGTTATCTTTTGGACTTTGGTCCTCTGTTTGATGATTTTTCTGACTTTTGATCATGGTAACTTATTTTCTTGTGTGTGTGTGTTTTAACTTTACACACAGACATAAACATTTTCTGAAAATACAGGTATCAATTGCCACATGCCAGCTGCTCCGATGAATGTAATCTTCCCAATCTTGCGAGAACATTTTATTCCTTTGAATAGGTTAAGAAACCAAAGCTCTGAGATGTTAAAATCTTGTCTGAGGCCACACTGTTCATAAATGATGGAGCTGGCATTTGAGCCTAGGCCGGCTTCCCTCTACCTAACTCTCCCCACACCCCGCCCTTCCACAATCCTCCATCCATAGAGGAAACTGACACATGAACCCTGGAGTACCTGAACTCTGTTGACTTGGGGCTTCTGGGGATTTCTTCATGGGGTTCCACAGGGGCCCCACAGGAGATGAAGAGCCTCATGAAGGCCTCCTACACCCCCGAGGTGATTGAGAAATCAATGAGGGACTTAGAGCACTGGCATGGCAGGAAGACGGATGATCTGGGTAGGTGGGGAGCTGGGGGCGTGGGAGGTGGGCACTCCCTGGGCAGGGTGTGTTGGCCCCAAGGTCCAGAGAGAAACCACAGCAGCAGCTAGAACTCTGGGGTGGGTCCAGAAGACATATGGGTTACCCCTGGGGCCTGGACACTCCACAGGTCCTCTGGGTGATTTGTGCTGGTTCCTTCCCTGCCCTCTGCAGGACGGTGGCACCAGAAAAATGCGGTGAACATGAACTTGCAGAAAGCACTGGAAGAGAAAGAAAGGAGCAAAAGCAGGAACTCGAAGTTCTAGATACAACCCAGAAGAGGTGCCCTCCACTCAGAGAAAGTGCTAATAAAGAGAGGCACACATTTGAACCTCCGCCTCTGCTTGGCGCCACTCTTCAGGTTGGGGGAGGGGGCAATGTGCAGTGCTGGAGAGACCTACTGAGGAAGGATAGACACTCTAAGGACCCAAACTACCCCAGCCCTTCCTCCTGGGGACACACACACACACACACACACACACCTTTCCCCCATAATTCCAGGAAAGGATGTGAGAGCTGAGTAGAACTTTGCTCAAGCCCAGGGTGCCTTGCCCTGTGTGGAGGGCTCCTATAGTGGACACTGCTGGATCTTAACCCTGCATGACCTCCCTAGCAGAACCCCAATTATTTCCAGACATCCACTCTTTCCCCAAGACCCAATGGACTTCAGAAGAAGTAGCCACGCCCCCTCCAATCCAGGAGTCGTTTTGATTGGTCCCAGGGAATTCTAATCCTTCCCCCTACACACAAAGTGATTGGTTCAGAAAGGGACATATGACGCAGCTTGGACCAGTAAGAAGCAAGGAAAGGTGCGCGCGTATGAAGCGTTCTGGGAAACTTTTCTCTACTGGGAAAGCTTGGGATCCTTCCCTGCTCCTGTTGTAGTGAGTGAAGAACCATGCAGTGCAGACTGCTCCTGGCAGACACCCTGTGACTGGAGGAACTGCCGACACTGCAGCACAATCTGGGTCCCCCATGACCTCACTGAACTGCTCCACCCTCCTGGCCAGAAGCGCCCCCCCCCCCCAACTCTGGACTTCTTATAATGTGCACCTGGGCATCTTCCTATTGTTTAAGACAAACTTACCTTGAACCGATAAGGGCCTCTGGTACCAACAGGGGAGGGACCTGGGAATTGGGGCCCTAAGGAAGAATCCCCCAGAGAAGGGGTTCCAGATTAGACAGTCATGCCTACCATCTGATCCTGAAGCTTATTACCGGGTGGGTCTCCAAGCCACAGCACACTCCACCCGCAGATCACTGACTTGCACTCTCAGAACATGCTCTGCTTGTGGGTTATTTACCATTTGCTGTGTTCCAAACCAATCGAAAACCTAGTAGCTTAAAATGACCATAATCATTTACCTACTTATGATTGTGCAGTTTGAGCAGGGCTCAGTGGGTATGGCTCATTTCTGCTCCACGTGGCACCTGCTGTGAAGATGGCTGCTTTTCTCACATGCCTGGTGCCTCAGCTTGGGGCTGGTTGGACATCACTTTCTCTTCGTCGGGTCGCGCCTCTCCTCGTGGCTAGCTTGGACTTTTTCTTGGCATGCTGACTGCGTTCTAAGAAGGAGCTTCTCAAGCAGACAAGACTCAATGTGTAAGACCTTATCATGTCTTAACACTGGCTTGTTAAGTTCCCTGTGGTCAAAGAGACATATGGTCAAACCAGGCTCATGGTGGGAGGTGGCTGCACAGAGTATTCCTATCAGCAGGAGTGGCTCACTGGGGACTCACCACACTAACAGTCTACCACAGTGACCATCCTTCTCTGGAAAAATCAAAAGCACATCTCTGCCAGAAAAAAGGGGGACTGCCCCTCCTCCCACAAAAGGGAATGACTTCTTTAAGGTAGGATTGGAGCAGGATGCAGTACATGGAGATGAATTTGGCTTGATTTAATATTTATTGAGTACTTAACTGTGTAAAGCATTGAGTTCAGCTGCACTTCTTTTTTTAAAAAATTTATTTATATTTATTTATTTTTGGCTGCGTTGGGTTTTCGTAGCTGCACGTGGGCTTTCTCTAGTTGCTGCTAGCGGGGGAGCTACTCTTTGCTGCGGTGCGTGGGCTTCTCATTGCAGTGGCTTCTCTTGTCGCGGAGCACGGGCTCTAGGCGCGTAGGCTTCAGTAGTTGTGGCACATGGGCTCAGTAGTTGTGGCTCGCAAGCTCTAGAGCGCAGGCTCAGTAGTTGTGGCACACAGGCTTAGTTGCTCCGTGGCATGTGAGCTCTTCCTGGATCAGGGATAGAACCTGTGTCCCCCGCGTTGGCAGGTGGATTCCTAACCACTGCGCCACCAGGGAAGTCCCTCAGCTCCACTTCTTAATATTGAGTACCTGATTTCTGCAAGACACTGTTCTCGTGCTAGAAAAACCAGACTTCATCTTTATTTATTTAAAAAATATTTATTTAGTTATTTGGTTGCATTGGGTGTTAGTTGCAGCAGGCGGACTCCTTAGTTGCAGCACACGGGCTCCCTAGGTGTGACATGCAAACTCTTAGTTGCAGCATGCATGTGGGATCTAGTTCCCTGACCAGGGATCAAACCTGGGCTCCCTGCATTGGGAGCATGGAGTCTTATACACTGCGCCATCAGGGAAGTCCCATCTTTATTGAGTAGCTATTATTTACTCATCATATGGGGCAACTGAAAAAAAAATGAGCCATCTAGAGAATTGTAGCTAAAGCAGACCCCACCCTTTTCTGATGTAGAAATTATAATATGCCAGCATATGATTATGTGCCAAATGCTTTACATGCACAGCCTTATTTCATCCTTATGCCAGTCCTCAAAGCTATTATCATCGTCTTCATGAAGATGAGGAAACTGGGGCTTGGAGAGGCCGAGGAAATTGCCCTGGGTTTTACCAACAGGAAGCTGGGATGGAAAGTCCAGTAATTTCTGACCAAAGTCATTTTCTGATCTACCAGGAAATCATACTGTCATGTCAACAATAGGTACTGAGTGCCACAAACACTTGGCCCTATTAACCACCATGGGGGACAGTGGTATGAATTCAATACAGTCCTTGTCCTTAAGGACTTCACAGTCTGCAGAGAACTGATGTGGAAGGAGCTGACCTTGAGGCTCATCCACCCATCCGACGAACAAGTACTGTGCATCTACCCTCGGTCCCGCCCTGACCAATGAACCAGGAGTTCAGAGATGGTTAAGACATGGCACCTGTCCTCAAGGAGTCCAGAGTCTGGTGGGGAGACAGATGAGTCATTAGATGCTCATAAGTTTTACACATGCAGTGAGAAGTTTGTACGGGGCCAGTGGAAGCACAGAGGTGATCCTGAGATGGGAGGGAGGGCTGGGAGTCATAGAAGACCTCATAGAAGAGGAAGCTCTGGAGATGAATCTTGGGACATGAGTAGGTACGTTCAGGTGGCCTGGAAGAGGTACAGCATTCCAGACAGAACGCACTGTGTGAGCACAAACCCAGCATGGCAGAGCTGCAAGAGGCTTGTTAAGCTTGGAGGGTAGGGCTTCAAGGTGGGGCACAGAGGTCAGGTGGGAAAGTTTCACAGAAAGAGAAACTATACCTGGATGGGGCTGTGTTTTGGATGTGAGACCCAGCCCTCCCTCCAGGAACTGAGAACTGGATGGAACACAAAGAGTTAATAATGACGGAAGAAACCACGCAGCCGAGTTGAAAAGAGGCTCAATATCCCCAATGATCAGAGAGATCATTATGCAAATTAAAACAATAAATTCATCGGGTTGGCAAACGTTCAAATGCAAGTGTAGGTGAGGAGAGAAAGGAGAACTCTCATACACTCCATCAAACATGGAGTACAGAACAGCAAGGAAGAATTTAGCAATGCTGAAATTAAATTTTACAAGCTAGCACTTCCACGGCTGCGTAGCCTAGAGAAACTCTGAAACATGCACACGAGGAACCTCACACAAAGATAGTCATTGCAGCGTTCTTTGCAACAGCAAAACAACACTCACATCTGTTAGGAGAAGAATGGACAAGGGAGGTAATTTATGAGTGGAAAGGGCCGAACCGCATCTACATACACCAGCATGGAAGGATCTCCCGATATATCATAGTGGGTGGAAATGACAGTCTGCAGAATGAGCCCTACGGTATGAAACATGCCATTTAGGTAACCTTCAAAAAGCATACACCCAACCTCTCCATCGCTCATCAGAGTATGGAAGGTGGGTTGGAAGGACACTGCAGAAATTCAACTTCACGTTATATTTAGTTTAGCCCTTTTCAGACACAGCTCTGCTTCCTATAACTGCACGAGAGAGCTGGCAAAATGCCCTTCAAGAGAACTCAGATGCTAGAAAGGGCGACCGAGTAGCAGAATGCGGGGGAGGTGATTTTAAGTTAAACGAGCAATTTCAATTTGGACAAAATGAACAAGTGTGGTACGTTTTATGACTTTGCCTCAGTTAAAGATTTTCCCTCTGGACATTAAGAGAAGCCCTTTTTAATTAAACATTGAATATTTTGGAGAGAGAGGAGCTGTAATCTTGGCAAAATAAATAAAACATGCACAGATTTTAAAACTTAAATACGACCTTTATTTCACTGGTGCTGTTTCCAGCAGCATTCCTTGTTCTTTGTGTTCCTGAGGTCACTGGATGGTAGAATTCATGGTGATTCTTAAGTTTCAAGGAGGTACAGGGACCAGGTTTTAAGTAGCATTAACACATATAGTGGAAAAGTTATTCATCCTTCAGTTCATGCAGGGCCTCATTTACTCATAGTGATTCAGATCTGTCTTCATATTTTCTTTTCTTTCTTTTTTTTTTTTGCTGCGTTGGGTCTTCATTGCTGCGCACGGGCTTTCTCTAGTTGCCGTGAGCAGGGGTTACTCTTCGCTGCAGTGCGCGGGTTTCTCATTGTGGTGGCTTCTCTTGTTGTGGAGCACGGGCTCTAGATACGTGGGCTTCAGTAGTTGTGGCACGTGAGCTCAGTAGTTGTGGCACATGGGCTTAGTTGCTCCGCCGCATGTGGGATCTTCCTGGACCAGGGCTCGAACCCGTATCCCCCTGCATTGGCAGGCAGATTCTTAACCATGGCACCACTAGGGATGTCTCGGAAGTTGCTTTTATAGGTTCCTCCCTCAGGTGGTACTTGGATATCATAGAAAATGTGAAGACGGATCTGGAACTTCCCTCGTGGTGCAGTGGTTAAGAATTTGCCTGCCAATGCAGGGGACACGGGTTCAAGCCCTGGTCCGGGAAGATCCCACACGCCGTGGAGCAACAAAGCCCGTGTGCCACAACTACTGAGCCTGCTCTCTAGAGCCCACGAGCCACAACTACTGAGCCCATGCACCACAACTACTGAAGCCTGCGTGACTTAGAGCCTGTGTGCTGCAACTATTGAGCCCACACACTGCAATTACCGCAGCCCTCCTGCTCCAGGGCCTACACACTGCAACTACTTAATCCTGAGTGCCTAGAGCCTGTGCTCCACAGCAAGTCACCGCAATGAGAAGCCCAGGCACCACAACAAAGAGTAGCCCCCACTCGCCACAACGAGAGAAAAGTCTGTGCTCAACAAAGACCCAACGCAGCCAAAAAAAAAATAAGGAAAAAAAGCAACGTCTATTGTTCTCAGGTGACCAGCTTTACCTGGCAGCTATCCTGGTCCAGCTTGCCCCCATGGTGGCAGTGTCTCTAAATTGCAGGCAAAGTAGTTAGGCCTTAGAGATCCAGGACGTACATGCTAAGCAGGGGACCCAGAGACCATTTAGTTACATATTTCTAACCATGCCTTTCCTGCTCCCCACTCATATCTCCATTTTACAGATGAGGAAACTAAAGCCCAATTGAGTGAATTTATGTTTAATTTGGAAGTGAACAGTCCACGTGGTCAGCTTTGCAAATCCAATCTGTCAGTGATGGTCCAGTGTGGCTGGCAGAGACTTTCCCCCTTCTCCCTCCAGGAATCATGGCCTCTGTGGTAAGTGGGAGCTAGCAGGAGCTGCAGCAAGTCCAGAGGAACTCCAAGAGGCAACCAGAGACTCTGCAGCCCTAAGTTACTCTCTACCTGGACTCGAGTCCCTGGGAAGACCAACTCGCTTGTCAGAGCCTCGTTCTCATTTACAGCAGGGGTAATAATATCAATCTCAGGTTTGCCTGAGAAAATGAACATCCAGGACAAGGCACAGTGTGTAGCCCTCTTCCAGGCATGTAATAAGTGCTTTTTTTTTTTTTTTTTGCGGTACGCGGGCCTCTCACCGTCGTGGCCTCTCCCGTTACGGAGCACAGGCTCTGGACGCGCAGGCCCAGCGGCCATGGCTCACGGGCCCAGCCGCTCAATCATAGACAAGCCTCAGTAGGAGACTGGAATGAGATCCGTGTGTCCATTTCCCAGCTTTCAGTGGTTGCCCACCAATGGCCAGTGGTGTTTCATTTGTGACCCTACCCTGCACTGCCCCCCTACAAACTACTTTTTTTTTTTTTTTTTTTTTTGCGGTACGCGGGCCTCTCACTGTCGTGGCCTCTCCCGTTACGGAGCACAGGCTCCGGACGCGCAGGCCCAGCGGCCATGGCTCACGGGCCCAGCTGCTCCGCGGCACGTGGGATCTTCCCGGACCGGGGCACGAACCCGTGTCCCCTGCATCGGCAGGCGGACTCCCAACCACTGCGCCACCAGGGAAGCCCAATAAGTGCTTATTCTTTTCGTTCAGGCCTAGGTTTCCCAACTATGTTTCAAGAAACACTGGGACATGTTAATGGGTATGATGTAAAAAATTGTTCCATTGTCAAATAGATGGTGGTGACTTAAATAACACTGAACAGTTTTCTTTGGTACAAGACTTCTTAGCACATGGAATATGCCAAGATTCATTGTGTCACCCCGAATTATTGCCTCGTGTTCACTGTACCCCACTATGCTGGTACAGACAAAGCAAGCCACCAAGAGCTGCGACAATAAAAATGATTTTGTTAAAATTGCACGTTTAGAAACCTGGGAAATCATCTGGGGGAGAGGAGCCTTGTTTTTTGGGGGGTGGTGGACGGACTGATGTGTCAACCAAGATGCTCATTATCAAAGCCTAAGGGCCTGACCCCCTCCCTCTGGCCAAGCCTGCAGACCTTCCACCTAGGGAGCAGGTAAGTAATAAGAGAAGGCATGTGAGCCTGTCCTCAGGACAAGGCGGTGAGTTTGATGGTGGTCCCATGTGAATCAGGCTGAGTGAGGGCTAGCCCAGCCTCCTGCTGCCAGTTCGGGACCTCTGGCTTCCCTGGTTTACAAGCTAGAGGGTGACGTGATCCAGGCAGTGGCCAGGAGGCAGGCCTGTGTCTCTCCCATTTCTAATCTCTCTCCAGTGGGCTTGTATTTACTGAGCACCTAGTATGTGCTGGTGTTTGGCACCGTGGGTGGAGACAGGGATGAGTAGTCCTAGTACTCAGAGGGCTCCCAGGCTGGGGGTGACAATAGCGGAGGACGTAGGTGAGCGGAATGCTAGGGAGTGTAGAGGGTAAGCCCTGAACGTTGTTTTTTATTCTTTGTAATGCAAGGGCTTTGGCTGAAGAAGCATCAGCTTCAAAGATGATACAAATAAACACATTGCCAGCCATACAACTAAATAAAGAGCTAGGTCGCCTCCCGCACTGAGGCTCCTGGTTTTAGAGATCTTGATTGATTTCAATCACTGACCATTTGGGTCACTTGTTCCCATGCTTTAAATTTCCCGTCTTGGAGACTTCCCTGGCAATACAGTGGTTGGGTCTCCGCACTTCTAATGCAGGGGGCATGGGTTCGATCCCTGGTCAGGGAACTAAGATCCCACATGCCACGTGGCCAAAAAATTTTTTAAAAATATTTCCCCTCTTACGTTTTAAATTCACCAATAAAGAGTGAGTCCTCGAACCTTAGGCCTCCACTTTCGACCCCAATAAAAGCAGGACCCCAGGCCCTCCTGTTTTCTCTCTCTCTTCCTCCCCAGGACTTCGCTGTATGGCCCAAGTGTACTGTGTAATTTTCTGGTCTTGTGAGTAATAAATCTTTATTTCTTCAACATTCCCTGATGGTTATTGCTGAGGGACGTCTTACAATCATAATAAGAATCACATAATAAGAACCACAATGGTGGGTCCAACCACAGCACTGGTTACTGATTGGCTGAGACCAGCACAGAACAGAGTGAGAGGGTCAGGAGATGGTGCAGCAGGGCGCTGGGGCTGGAAGCTCACTGCCCAGGGCCTCCAGGGTGAGCATTAAGAGCCATGAAGCCCTGCCCCGGCCCCAGGAGACTTAGGGTGAATGTTGATAGAGCCGGCCAGGGTCCTGGTAGAGACTCGATGGGGTAGATCATTCCAGATCTGGGGGAAGGAAATCTGTGAGATCTTTTGGAGGTCAGAAATGAAGACTTCCACAGCTGCTTATTTGCTCCCCAAATGGTCTCCACAGCCCTTCCCCTTGGCTGTCTCTAAGCCCTCAGGCCCTGTGATTAGAAGGTTCTTCCTTCCTTGACCTGTTGACTGGGGAAAAAAAAAAAGCACAGCCTAGAAGTTGAGAGTTGTGTTTTATTTGGTAGACTTTCTGAGGACTTCAAGCCCAGGCGGACAGACTCTCAGATCGCTCTGAGGAACTTCTCCCCAGAGGTAAGGGAGGAGCCAGAATACACAGGGGTTTTTGCAACAAAGACCAGGTAGTCGCAACATCGAAACATTAGCCTTAATGAAAGAAAACCAGACATCTCAAGTTAAGGAATTTAGCATTTTTCTATGTATGAGAAGATGCAAGAGTCTGGGCTCACTGAAATCATTCCTTTGATATGCACCTTTGATATCTAGGGCCAGTATCCCGTTCTTTCCCATCCTGAGTCCCCTCAGGGCTCACCATGGGTGGAGGAGCTGTAGTGGCTTGATGGCTGTAACACTCTTTGTTTACTGATATGGCAGGCAACATTTTTCATTCACAGATCTTAACCTATGACCCCTAAGAGATAGTCCCTAGGTTTTTGCTTTCCTTTCAGTTCTATTTACCCCTTTGCCCAGGGTAACTCCCCACTCCTCAACCTCCTTGGAAAAGTCTAACCACAGAAAAGGTGAGTCACTGTGGAGAGCCTGTATGTCCTCAAACTTAAGGGACTAGAAACCCAGGGTGACCCCATTTAGAAAATAGCACTGAGAGCTTTACGTGCATCAAGTCAATCACAACACCCCTACCAGGTAGGTTCCTTATTGTCCCCATTTTACAGATCTGGAAATGGAGGCACAGAGAGGTCCAGTGACTTGTCCAAGGTCACACAGCCGGTAAGTGAAGGAGCTGGGATTTGAATCCCAAGGGTCCAACTCTGAAGTCCTCACCCTTAACCACAGGTTACATTGCTCTGAGGAAATGTAAACGGTGGTTTTCTCAGGAATTAGTGAGGACAGGAGTGAGGCTTCTAGAATGTTTGTATCAGAGTCCAGAGGAGGACGTTCACACAGAGATTTCTGTGTTTGCTGCTAGTCCTTAAATTCTTGCTGATAATGTAATGCCACTGATCTTTTAAAGCTGGGTGAAGGAGGAGGAGAGCTAAAAAGTATTTGATCTGAATGAGAGCCAGATGACATACGGGTTATGTTTACAGGCTACCAGGCAGGCAGGGCATCTTGGACTGTGGCCTGAGGTCATCAGACCATGTGCTCCATCCCTACAAAGGAGCATGGGGGCAAAGGCTGGAGGGACTTTAGGTAACCCTTGGACCCCCTTAATTAACAGATGGGGAAACTGAGGCACACAAAATCAAGTGAAGCAATGACCTCTCAGTGACCTTCCTTACCTTTGCTAACTCAGCTCATGGTGGCGGGCAGAGCTGGGGCTTGGGTGTCAGAATTCTTCCTCGGGATGCCCAGCTCAGCCGCCAAACAGATGTGAGCCCCTGGGCGGGGTACATGAGGCTGCTCTGAGCCCCGGGGTCCTCATCTGTAACAGGAAAGTCAGAGAACAAACCTCCTAGGGCAGCTGTTGCAGGGGAGGGGGGTGTCAAAGATAAACAGAGCCTGACATTAGTTAAAGGGGTGAAAACAGATTTTACGCAGTGACTACTGACAGTAGGGAAAGAGCTGAGTCCCTTCTGATCTCTGCAGAGGCAACTGGGCGTTTTAAGGAAGAATGAGGGGGTGCGGAGGGGGGAAATGGGGCTCAAGTGAAAAGTTGCAAAGGTTTGGGTCAGGTAAATGTGATGAGACGGGGGTGCCTGGAGGTGGGCAGTCGTACAGCCTGAGATTCTGTCCTCCCACAGATACTGGGAGACAGGACTGGCCTCCCTGGTGATAGCTTTTCAAAGGGATGGTTTTCATTCCAGTCCTTGAGGAAGATGCTCCTGGGTTGTAGGAGACATCTCAAAGGGACAGAGGTGGGATTTGTCATGGTGAGAGCTTTCCGGCAAGCTCTCTAAGAAACAGAGGACAGGGACCTACGGTTGGGTGTTGGCTGCAAAGGACAGTACATTCTCTGGGCAGCGTGAACTTTCTCAGGCAGGCCTTTCAGTGGGAGGCCTGGGGTCATCCTAGGGGCACAGCCTTACTCTGCCAGAAGCCATGGTAAAGTTTGGTCAGCTCTCTTAGTGCAGGGGTTTGCACGAGTCTTTACGCGCTAAGAGTTCTGCAGTTTTGAGCGGCAGCCCGGCTGCCCCTGTTGTGTGTGGTACCCAGGAAGCCAACCAACCCATTTACTGTTCCCCAGCAGCCCGAGTCAGAGACCTGAGGCTCTCGTGTCCTGGAATACAGAAGCCTGCTCTCTCTCACACACAAACACACACAAATACACCATCATGGACATACACAGTCACCGGAGCAAATGTGTATTCACAGATGGCTGAACATGGTCATGATGCTTACACACAAATACACGTGTTTGTACACACATACACATTTGCGAGGCATAGAAAAGCATCGCAAACACGCACACATCCAGACTCAAGTGTGCAAGCAGGGATGGCTTCATTCAGTCGCACAGGGCATCACGCTCACAGGGACCCCATGCTCGGTTTAATGATCTACTGTCGTGCTTTTGAAAAGCTTAATAATGTTTGAACACATGCACACACACAGGTGTTCTCTCATTCTGCCTTGCTCTTTCCTCCCGTCTTCTCTTCACACTGGAAGTTCCCACAAATCTCCATCTTCAGCTCTGAAACCTAAGGACTTATAATGAAAACTGTAAACTGCTCGCTGGAGGGGGCTGCCCCTACAGACAGCGGTTGAAGTTATGTTATGTCTGACTCTGACCTCCAGGTGGCAGCACTAAGCCGAGCCAAGCCTCAGCTCAGGCCGGGAAGGAAAAAGGGCGGGGCAGGCGGAGGACGTGGGTGACCTGAGAGCCACCAGGCATCTACCCTATTCCAGAAAGTTTGGAGATTTCCCAAAGCAACAGATCTTCCAAGGGTTTATCCATTCCCTTCTTCTGTGCCTATATTTTCATCCAATTCATTTTTTCCTGTTCACTTTTTTTTTAAATAAAGAGATTAAAAAAAATAGATTTATTTATTTAGGTTGCATTGGGTCTTCGTTGCTGCACGCGGGCTTTCTTTAGTTGCCTCGAGCGGGGGCTACTCTTCGTTGGGTGCGCGGGCTTTTCATTGCAGTAGCTTCTCTTTGTGCGGAGCACGGGCTCTAGGCACGTGGGCTTCAGTAGTTGTGGCTCGTGGGCTCAGTAGTTGAGGCTCACGGGCTCTAGAACGCGGGTTCAGTAGTTGTGGCACACGGGCTTAGTTGCTCCGTGGCATGTGGGATCTTCCCGGACCAGGGCTCAAACCCGTGTCTCCTGCATTGGCAGACAGATTCTTAACCACTGAACCACCAGGGAAGCCCTCCCGTTCACTTTGTTTGTTTGTTTGTTTGTTTTTGTTTTTGCGGTACGCGGGCCTCTCACCGTTGTGGCCTCTCCCGTTGTGGAGCACAGGCTCCGGACGCGCAGGCTCAGCGGCCATGGCTCATGGTTTTTTGCGTTACGCGGGCCTCTCACCGTTGTGGCCTCTCCCGTTGTGGAGCACAGGCTCCGGACGCGCAGGCTCAGCGGCCATGGCTCATGGTCCCAGCCGCTCCGCGGCATGCGGGATCTTCCCGGACCGGGGCACGAACCCGTGTCCCCTGCATCGGCAGGCGGATTCTCAACCACTGCGCCACCAGGGAAGCCCCCGTTCACTTTTAATATTTTTCTTTTTTTGTTTCTTAAAATTTTCTGATTACAAATTCAACACATTTTATTATAGAAAATCACACGCAAAAGAAAGTAAAAATCATCCATAACTTGACACTTTTATTTTTTTGGCCGTGCTGTGAGGCATGCGAGATCTTGCTTCCCCAACCAGGGATGGAACCTGTGCCCCCTGCAATGGAAGCACGCAGTCTTAAACACTGGACCGCCAGGGAAGTCCTTGGCATTTTTTTTAAGGCTGTAAAAGAAAGTGATGGTATCTCCTCTCCCCCAATGACATACTCTGCCAGATATTTTTCTCTACTTCAACACAATTTCTTCTGTATACATGTAAACACACATACAAGTGTTATATTCCACCCCCCCCAAATACACTCATATTCTACACACATTCTCCAACTTACTTTTTTTTCTTTTTTTTTTTTGTGGTACGCGGGCCTCTCACTGTTGTGGCCTCTCCCGTTGCGGAGCACAGGCTCCGGACGCGCAGGCCCAGCGGCCATGGCTCACGGGCCCAGCCGCTCCACGGCATGTGGGATCTTCCCGGACCGGGGCACGAACCCGTGTCCCCTGCATTGGCAGGCGGATTCTCAACCACTGCGCCACGAGGGAAGCCTTCCAACTTACTTTTTCACTTAATATGACTTCATCCTGTTTTCAAGTCATCATGTATAGATAGATCTGCCTCAGCTTTTAAACATTCAGAATCTAATATTCCTAATTCTGGTTTTTGCATAAGTTAGGTATGAAAAGGCCACCTACAAATCAGAGAAAATATTTGCAAGCCATATATCTGATGAGGGGTTAGTATCTGAAATATATAAGGAAATCTTACAACTCAACAGCGAAAAAACAAATAGCCTGATTAAAAAGTGGGCAAAGGACCTGAACAGACATTTTTCCAAAGAAGACATACAAATGGCCAACAAGTACCTAAAAAGGTTCTCAACATCACTAATCATCAGAGAAATGCAAATCAAAACCACAGTGAGATATTACTTCACACCTGTCAGGTAACTTTTCTCAAAAGGACAAGAGCTAACAAGGGTTAATGAGGGTATGGGCTAAAGGGACCCCTTGTGCACTGTTGGTGAGAATGTAAATTGCTGCAGCCACTATGGAAAATAGTAGGGAGGTTCCTCAAATTAAAAGTAGAGGTACCATATGATCTCGCAAGCCCACTTTTGGGTATATATCCAAAGGAAATGAAATCAGTATTTTGAAGAGATAATTGCCCTTCCACGTTCATTGTAGCATTATTCACAATAGCAAAGATACGGAAACAACCCAAGCATCCATCAGTGGATGAATGGTTAAAGAAAATGGAGTATATATACATAGTGAAATATTACTCGGCTATAAAAAGAAAGAAATCCTGCTATTTGTGGCAACATGGATGAATCTGGAGGACGTTATGCTAAGTGAAATAAACCAGACACAGGAAGACAAATAATGTATGATCTCACTTATATGTGGGATCCAAAAAGTAGGACTCATAGAAATGAAGAGTAGAGTAGTGGTTGCCAGGGAGTGGGGGTGGGGGAAATGGGGAGAGGCTGGTCAAAGGGTACAAATTTTCAGTTTTAAGATGAATAGGTTCTGAGGTGTAATGTACAGCATGGTGACTGTAGTGACTAATACTTCATTGTATGCTTGAAACTTGCTAAGAGAGTAGATCGCAAAAAAATGGTTACCATGTGAGCTGATGGATGTATTAATTAACCTGACTGTGGTGATCATTTCACAATGTATATGTATATTAAATCATCACGTTGTATGAGAAAAGCACACTGTACCACCTAAATATGTACAATCTTTATTTGTCAGTCATACTTCAATAAAGCTGGGGAACGATACTTTGGGGTGGTAAGATGTGGCAAAGCCTGTCGAGGACGGGGAAGCCTCGTCCCCATCAGTCATCCAGGGACACGGAGCTGCACCGCGGTGCAGATGTTCAGCTGCACGAGACCAAAATATCCAATGAGCATGAAGAGCGTCTGCTCAGAATGCTTCGTTGTTAGGACAAGTTCACAGCGGGACATCATTCGTGACGTGCAGGCACTTGGCAACTGATCAAACTAGCTGGATCTTTCAGGTGTGATCTCCCCATTCCCTGCAACCTCTGTAGAGACACTAAGGAAAGGTGTAATTTACTGTTGGAAGATAGGAGAAACCAAATGCTTGACTGAGGGACTGTTAGCATCACCATAACACCTTCTTCTCTTTAGTCTCTTTGCTTCACTTTCTATCAAACAAACCACATGCTCCTAGAGCCCTTTGGAAGTGTGATAATCCCTGCTTCAGTGGTGAGAGGAACACAAGCCTTCTTAAAAGGCTCTGCAGTGGTTTTTCTTTGCAGACCAGGGACAATGGTGGGAGATGCCACCTTTGCAATGGGTTCCCTGAATTCAGTGGGGCTTGATGGGCTCCAGGTGTAGTGGAGCCTAGGAGGAAGTACTTGAAAGGTGGGTGTGCTTGGCATCATGGAAAGCAGAGCTGAAATAGTCAAAGGATAGTATGACCTGAGAGGGCTTTCGCAGAAGTTAATTGGTCACGGGGTACTTAGGACTGATGTAGTGGGGCGGCCTATGAAAGTTTTAATCTGTACAAGTGGAAACACCCTTAATGGACAGAGATGTGATTTGAATCACCACACTAGGGAGCTTTACCCCCCTCGTCCAGTTCTAGAACTGGGCCAGCAAGTTTCCAGTGTCCCCAGCAACAAACACCATGTCGGATCCTGAGCCCCGCGTGAAGCCTGTCATGCGTCAGATGGTGGCTGGGCCTCAGGGAGCTCTCAGTCTCATCGAGACACAAAGACATAAGCAAGAAATTAACAATATGGGCGATGAGGTCACCGCGGCACAGGGCCCATGACGTTTCCCAAATCACCTGCGTTTCAACCCTTCGGCCACACCACCTCCCCTGGCTGCCCAACCTTGATTGATTGAGTGAGAGGCGTGCAGGCCCCTTTTGTCCAGCTGGGAAATGAATGTTTCAAAACAATGGAAAGGTTTCCTTTGGGAGCAAATAATCTGTTGGGGCAATGACTCTGTGTAATAAATAATCGTTGAAAGATTCAGACACTGTTCAGCCTCCCAGTCAGGAAAGGACCGGCAGCCTAGCTGCTGACAGCCTCCAGCATTGGCTCCTCCCTTTTTCTCAGGGCACCCCAGCTGATGACTGACACTATATGGGCCCTAGGACCTGGCCACTTCTGTCCATCGTGGGGCGCTTTTTGCTCCGGAGCTCCCCATGGGCTGGCAGATGTTTATCCGGGTCTGGAAGCTCTGACAGCTCCTCCTGTTCAGCTCTGCTTCTTTCCCTGTGCTGTCAACCCCAGTAGGTCCTTTGAATGTCTCCCTCCATCTCAGGAAGAGCTTCCTGGAGCCCTCAAGCCGTGACAACCCCTCAATTGTCCCTTGCCACATGCGTGGCTCTGGGCTGGGTTCTCAGGGGCATACGGGTGAGGGAGACGGGGTCCTACCGGCAAGGTCTCTCAGGACATAAGTGACTGAGAAACCACACCCTTAATATTTAGCTCCCAAAGAAATAAAAACATTTTTTCTGCTCACCTCTGGCTCCATCTGCCCCCACCACCAAACCTGCTCGGTTTATAATCTTTTCTGTCTTGCCAAGCAACATGGATCATCTTGCATTCAAGTGTGGATCTTCTGGTGAGAGACCTTGCTTTTGAGGGCAGGCTCTCGACCACAGGGCCAAGGTTCGAATCCGCCTCTGCCACCCACCAACTTGTTGACCTGGGGCAAGTTATATAACCTCTGTGTGCTGTAGTTTCCCCACTTACAAAAAGAGTATCATAAAGGTAGCGTTTCCACTCTCATTAGAGACCAAACACAGGATGCCCAGTTAGATTCAAATTTCAGATTACAACGAATACTTTTTTTTTAGAGTGAGTGTGTCTTTTATACTCCTCTCCCCCAGCCTGTATTTCTCCTTTCCTCACTCCCTCCTGGCTTGTCCTGGGAGCACCACCTGATTCTCACTCTGTTACCCCTGGCATTTGTTCTGATCGAAACTGCTCCTAACTCACTGTAATAGACCAAAGGCCCTTCTTTTGAACAGAATCCATCCTCCTTAGGGCAACTGTGCTTTCAAACAGCGTCCCTGCCCATCTACCCCGGCACATATACACACCTTAATGTTTTATAATAAAAATATTTTATTGCAATTTTTTCCATAAACAATGTCCAAACATTTTGGAATTCATATCTTGGACTTCTTTCTAATGCATGTAGGTCCACCTCATTCATTTTTTAAAAAACTTATTTCTTTTATTTTTATTTTTGGCTGTGTTGGGTCTTTGTTGCTGTGCACGGGCTTTCTCTATGCAGCGAGCGGGGGCTACTCTTCGTTGTGGTGCACTGGCTTCTTAGTCAGTGACTTCTCTTGTTGCAGAGCACTGGCTCTAGGCGTGCAGGCTTCAGTAGTTGTGGCACACGGGCTCAGTAGTTGTGGCTCGCGGGCTCTAGAGCGCAGGCTCCGTAGTTGTGGCGCCTGGGCTTAGTTGCTCCACGGCATGTGGGATCTTCCCGGACCAGGGCTCGAACCCGTGTCCCCTGCATTGACAGGTGGATTCTTAACCACTGCACCACCGGGGAAGTCCCCCACCTCATTCATTTTGAACACAGTATTCCACCTTAGAACGGACTCAAATGTTGTGATTAATTTCACTATCGGTGACGATTTAAATTGTTTATCATTTTCTTCGACCACAGACAATGCTGTAATGAACAGGGATTTGTGGACAAAAGGAACAAGAACATTTGCTCTGCCACCTATTAAAACATATTATAAAGCTAAAACAGTTAAAATGGTGGGGTGTTATGGAGAGGACAACTTAATAAAAAGGAAAGCCTAGAAACTGACTAAGCATACACATGGATTTTCTATATCATAAATGTGACCATTCAGATACATGGACGAAGAATGGGCAATTCAATCAACGATGCCAGAACACCCAGGCGACTCGTTTAGGGTAAACATAAAACTGGCTCTCCGTTTCACATGCATATATTCCAAAATCACTATAACTTCACATGAAAAGCTTGAAACACAGAAAGAACCAGAAAAAAATATAACTTTGGACAAATGCAATTTTGAAGCGGGGAAGGGCTTTGTCAATTTGACACCCAAAGTGGAAGCGTGAAGAAGTTCACCCGTAGATCTATCTGATCATCCAGACAAGTCTACGTTGAATACACCCAAAAGCGTCATGTACAAAATGAAGAGACAAACCACAGATGAGGAAAACAAATTTACACCATCTATGAAAGGCAGGAGCTAAACAGTTTTTAAAGCTTAATCAGAAAAAAGTGGACATCCAACACAACGAAGGCTTAGATCAGTAAAAAAAAAATACAAACGCCTAAGAAATATGAAAATATGTGCAAACATGATAGTTCTCAAATAATGCAAATTAAAACAATTTAATGCCATTTTTTTTTCATATCAGAAAGGCAAAGATTTAAAAGAACCGTGATCCCCAGCGTAAGCCAAGCCATAGCCCAAATGTCCCTCGTACGTGGCTGGTGGGTATGGGATTTGTAAGGTCTTTCTGGAGGGAGGGCAACTGGGGGATTTGGACTATAAGCCCAAGTGCACATGCCCTTGGGTCATTTTCCTTTTTCCCTTGTTGAGCAGTTCTTTCCAACTTTCCTGCAGTCGACGTGGGTTCGGGACTCCCCTCCCCTCCTGAATCTCTCCAGGCCCCACCAGCCTGGGTGTAGGAAGGAGATCACTTCAACCAGGAGCTGGCACTGTCCACTGCTCAGGTCAGTGGCCTCTACAAGATGCAGGGCCTGGGGTCCCTGAGGCTCCCCAGTCACCTCTGTGAGACTAGCAGGGCTTCCTGTGAGCTCAGAACAGTGCTTCTCACGCCATGCCCATTTCTTGGAGTGACAACGGAGGCTGGTGCTTTGCTACCATGTCTGGGGCTGCAGCGCCCGACAGAAGCGTGCTGAGTCCAGAGCTGCTCTTCCAAGCCTGAAACCTCCAAGCCCTCACCCCATGCCTTCTGCCTCCTGCCTCAGGGCTGGAATGTCTTCCCCTCCCTGCACCAGGCCACACCACAGGGTATGGCATGTGGGATCTTTGTTCCCTGAGCAGAGATTGAACCGGCGCCCCCTGCATTGGAAGGGCGGAGTCTTCTTAATCACTGGACCGCCAGGAATCCATCCTCTTTAGGGCAACTGGAATCTTGTCGTGTGCGTTCATGCCTGCCAGGGACAGACAGAAGTCCTCCACGAAACCAGACATGTCAGCATCTGAATAGGCTCGGACTGAGACATGGCATCTCAGAATAGGCTTAGCCCAGACCTCAAACTCACTCTAATAATAAATCAGTGGGAACAGAAGACAATAGGAAAAGCAGGGAAACTGGGAAAAAAGGAAAATGGTGGCAAATGAAATGAGTATGTGTATAAAGCTCTAATAATTTAGAACCTAAAAGAAGTGAATTTGAAAGGACAGTGTGTGTGTGCGTGTGCGTGTGTGTGGCAGAGAGGGAGGCAGAGAAAGAGGAGCTTGACCTTGCTGAAGGTCCAGGGACGAGGTAGATGGTTGACTTGTTTTTCCGGTCTCCATGTTACAACATGGAAACTTCTCCTTGGTTTTGCGGAAAGGACCATGGAAGGGACCAGGGGCTGGCAGGAGGGAAAGGCAGGGCGGGAGGAAAGGCAGACCCTCTCCTTCTATTCCCCTCCCTCAACATCTACAGGGTCTCAGCGCACCTCCCCAGGCCTGCTGACATCCCAAGGGGGCAGTGACAAGTAATCCTGCTGTTTCAGGGCTTTGAAGAGCTGAATGGCCGGCACCTGGGGAATGGCCTGAGCTGGGGGCTTCTTGGCCTGGAACACCTGGTTGAGGTCCCTGATCTCAGGACAGGGTCCTGGGGAAGTGGGCTTATTCTGGGGTGAGAGAGGGCCAGACCCTGGGCCAGGGAGGAAACAGTAGTCACCCACCTGCTGCAGGACGAGGAGCCCCTCAGGGGTTGGGGAGACTGAGAACACATCTGCCCGGGGTGGCCCTGGGCTCAGGACAGGACTGCTGGCTGCAGGAGGGGCAGGGGTGGCCAGAGGGGACTGGGGAAATGGGCCTGTGGTTGGAGGGAGATCCACATAGCCCTCGAACTCTGGCTTCAGTGGGGCTAGGGATCCAGGGGCACCATCAGCCAGTCCAGGACAGAGGCTGGGGTTCTGGTCTGAGGGGAGGCTCAGAGGGGGTGCCTGGGAAGGAGATGGGGCCCCTGTGGGTGGGGTGAACGTCAGATCTGCAGTGGTGACGTAACCAGTGGCCACGGGGCCTTCCTCAGGACCCCGAGAGCCAGTGGGCAGACCTGGGGGGGCCCTGTCCTTCGGGCCTTGACCACTCACCATCACCCCAGGCTCAGGAGGGGCAGGGCCTGCCCCTGGCTCCAGGGAAGGGCTCCCCTCGGTGCCTGGGCTGGACCTCAGGTCCGCATCCCTGGCTTTGCCCGGCCCCATCACCTGGGCCAGTGGGACCAGTTGCACCTGCCCCCCTGTGGGCAGACACAGGTACTCCAGGGACCCTGGGGGCTGCGGCTCCCTGCTCATGCCTGTCGGTAGGGGCCCCTGCCGGCCCACGATGTCAGGCAGGGAGCGGCTGTGGGGCGGCCCCAGGTAGGGGCCATTGAAATCAAAGCCGGAAGCCTGGCTCTCAGGCCTGCTTGCGGGGGTGGCCAGCTCGGGCGGGGGCCTGGGCGGCTGCTCCGTGCGGAGGTCCGGGGGGACCAGAGTCATGTCAGGCTCAGATGAAGAGTCACAGGCATCTTTAGGGTCCTCTGTGGTGAGAGGTGACACCTCACTGTGCCCGAAGTCTACAGGGGACGCCCTGTGGGGAGAACAAGGGCAGGGACACTGGCACCACCCTGGACAGACGCCTCAGCTCGCGCACAGCCTTCACCTCCCCCACCTGAGGGTTAGTGGTGAGCCGGCCGCGCAGGTGCTGAGGCCGTGAGGTTTCACAGATCCTCTGCCACCCAGTGGGACCAAGGCAGCGTGGCGTCTCCCTGGGCGGCAGGGCCGGGGGAGGTCGTCTGCTCCAGTCTCCGGCTCCTGGCCACGACCCTCCCTAAGCTGGGAATCGGGAAGCTCTGCCCGCCATCCAGCCGGGACGCCTCTTGCTTTGGTGCAGCCAGCCTCCAAGGAGCTGTTCGTGTTGAGCCCCGGGCCGAGGCCGCCCCCCTGAGCCCCCGATGTGCAGGAGGGAGCCAGCGTCCCACCTCCCGGGGACCCCTCGCCCGGCACTCACCCCTCCGGCTGAGGGTAGCTGCCGCCCCAGAGCGCCCGGGGGGCGTGGCTCCCGCCGCCGCCGCCGCCGCCGCCGCCGCCGCGCACGCCGTGTGGGAGCCAGAGCCCGGCGCGCCCGTTCTGCGGGGAGAGAGGGCGTTTGTGCCTGTGGGTGGGGGGGCACCCAGGAGGCGAGGTGGGGGAGGGCCTGAGGGTGGCGGGGTTCAGGAGCCCCCAGACGTGGCGGCATCTCAGCACGGGCAGCGCCGACCACGCCCTCCTGCCACCAGGAACACACGGCCAGAGCGGGGCTGGGGCCTGGCCGGGGCCCTGGGGCACCAACGACGGGCGGCCTGTTCCCACGAGGACGCCCATCCGGGCTGTCCCTGTCTCCGTGCTCACCCGTGGTCTCCTCCGCACTGGCCGGGAGACCCTCCCAAGGCAGTCCTGGCCCTGCCTGCCTGACCAGAGGGCTCCCGCGCCCCACGTGCCAGCGCCCTCCCCGGGGTCCTCTCAGCCTCCCGTGCTGCGCCCCAGACTCACCGCCCACGCCCCTCAGGTCCCTTCTCCGAGGAGTCTTGTCGCCACCCTCCGCTCGCCCTCTGCCAGCAGTGGCCTCTCCCACCTGCCCCCACCCTCCACCCTCCAGAGCTCAGCGCTGCTGTCCTGTCCTGGGGAAGCCACGCTGCTTCCCACCACCCCCCGCCCCCGCTGTGACTAAGGCTCTCCTTGCGCCGCCCCGGGTCCTGGCATCCCCTCGCCAGCCCTCTCTGCTGGTCCACGTGAGTCTCCGCGGGCGGGGTACCCTGTGCATCGGGTGGGGGGCCCAGGGGATCGCAGTGCTGGGCTTGCAGGGGCCGGCCGGGCTCTTAGAGCTTCCCAGCCCCTGCCCTGGCCACATACCACCCCTACTCAGGGCCCACCGGAAGGGGAGGAGGCCCCGGGCGTGGGGGCGTGGGCGCAGCAGCACAGGGGCCCGGCGGCTCCGCCGCCCTCCCCGCCAGCCCCTACCTGGAACAGGTGGCTCTTGCTGGGGTTGGGGATTTTCTCCTCCCACTTCTGGTTCAGCCTGGAAAGACAGCAGGGAGGTGACCGCTGCCCAAGACCTCAGGGCAGCTGCCTCGCGCTCAGGTACCGAGGTGAAAGTCAAGCCCAGGGAGAGGGCAGCTGTGACCAAGGCCCCACAGCGTGTGAGTTGCAGAGCAGAGACTGGAGAAAGTCAGCCTTGGGGTCCCTGGCATCGTCTGGGGCCCTGGGTAGCGCCCGCCCCCACCTTGGAGTCGCCTTACCTGTACCCGTAGACGCCACAGAAGCGCAGGGACACGAGCAGGGTCAAGGTGCTGATGACCAGAATGAGCGCCAGGACCCACATGGGCAGCACTTCCAGGCAGCCAGGAGGAAAAAGGAGCATTAACCACGGGGGAGGGAAAGGGCTGGGGGCTCAGGAGACGAGGTGAAGCTGGTGCCTTGGCATGCAGAGGGGGAGAAGAGGCCAGAAACAGACTAAGCAGAAGAGGGCATTTGTCTGAGCCGCCCACAGTGCTGGACGGCTGGCAGGACACAGAGGGTCAGATCCTGTCCAGTAGCAGGTGTTGCTGTAGGTGGGCAGTGACTGCAGCCAGAGGCAGTCTCAGGGCACTGCCTGAAGGAGGCAGCGTAGAAGGTGGTCATCAAGACCAGGGAGGACTGGAGAGGCCGAGACGGGGAAAGGGGTGACGGTGGAGGAACCAGAAGGTGCAAAGGCCCATCAGGGGCCCTCACAACTCTCCACTTGGCCTCAAGCCCGTCAGAGGCTGGGTGCCTCCAGGGCTCCCCTGCCCCTTCCCTAGGTCCAGGGGCCCAGCCCTTCTTTCTGCTTGGTTGGGGTCCTCTTCCTCATCTGTTTCCCTGCTACGGCTGGCTGGGACTGAGCGCCTTGCTGCCAACACTTTTCCTCTCTCTGCTACCACATCCCGGACCTTGTTCTGTACTTGTCTCCTGGTGGCCGCTATGGTGATGGTGACGGATAAATGAAATTAGCAAGTGCAGATTGAGGGAAGGTTGAGAAATCAGACCAAAGCTTTCCAATCCCAGGCCCCAGTCTGTAGCTCTTCATGGTAACAGAAAACTCAGGCTGAGTGGTCCCTGGGTAGTAGCTGCCACCAAAGCTAATGAAAGCATGGGCCATATTAATAGAGGGCTAAGGTCCAGGCTTCGGGAGACCTGTCGGTGAGACGTGCTCTCCTCTGCCCTCTCGAGACCTCGCCTGCAGTCCGTGTTGCACACCAGGTGTCACTTTCTCGTCTCTAATGACACCTGGCAGGGAAGGATGCTAGCCTGGGGTGGGGTTACATCTCATGTCCATATCATCCCCGTCCTCTGCCCAGTGGGGCTGTGCCTGGAGGGGTGAGTCGGGGCCGGGAGGACATACCCCATTCAGTGTCCCAGGAGCTCTCCTCACTCCACTCGCTCCAGATCCCGTCGTAGCCTCGGGGGTCAGGTTTGACTCTCACTCTGGCCTGGTACCTGGTGGCAGGCTCCAGAGGTGGCAGGCACATGCTGTGGGCGTTCTGGAAGTCCTCTGTCTTGGTCTCCTGTGGGTGCAGGTGTGTGAGCAGGTGTGCTGAGGTCTGGTGCACGTGGGCACAGCTATGAAGCCCTCCCGCCTCAGCACCCCAGATTTTCTGCTACCCATCAGTCGCCACCTTGTAGTCACATCCCCAGATCTGAGGCAGCATCACTCCCACCACGGAGGACCATACTCCAGTGCCCACAGAGGGACAGCACCCAGACAGGATCAGGGACAGCACCTCTTGCAATGCACCCCGTGACGTATGACAACACCGAGGCCCAGAAACCCTGAGGAGTCAGTCACCATGTCCCCCCTCAACCTCCCAGCTCCTCTTGGGACAGCCTGGATCCTAATTATGGCCTTCCCAGAGTGCAGTGCAGGATGACTGGACTCTGGACCCTTAGACAGATGTTCAGGAGCCCAGGGACCACTTCCAGCTCCACCACTGACACACCCCCTTCTGGCCTCAGTCTCCCCATTTCCAGCCTGAAGGGCTGGGCCTGGCTCCGAGGTTTCTGAACTGGCCTCTGTGGAGCCCCAGGTTCTGCCCACAGGCCCTGATAGATACCTGGGGGTGGGGGCCAGATACTGAGTCCCAGGCTGGAGCCCTGCCCGCCTCGCGGGGAGCAGCTCTCCTCTTAGCAGCTGCACATTTGCATTCTGGATGAGATTCTTGTGAAGAAACGCCCCCTTTATGACTTTTGAAAACGCTTGCTCCAGCTGTCTCGCGTCCTGATGTCTACACCTCCTTTGCGATTCAGGGTCACGTGCTCATTTTGGCCAGGTTCACATCACCTCTGTGAGTCTCAGTTCCTTCACCAAGGGAAGGGACAGTGACCTGCTGACTGCACAGGGGCATGACCAAGTCCCAGTGGCTCCCTCTGACTGGGCACCTGCTGGGAGCCAGGAACCTGGCAGGTAGCCCTCTCCCTGGTCTTTCTCACTTCCCCCTTCCCCCATCCAGGCCACTGCTCGGGCACAGGCCCTCACCTCCCATGAGGCTGCTTCTTTCTTGTACTGGACCTGGAAGATGCAAGCTATGTGTTCATAGTTCATTTTTTCTTCTTTCCAGTGCAGGATGTAGCCTTCCGTGCCCTTGGTCACGTTGAGGGTTGGGGGAGCCATCTGGACTGGAGGGAGGGAAACTTTTAGAGACCATCATTTCTAACATTCCTCCAGTGGACTATCCCTTGTGTTCCCTGCTGGTCACAGGTGCTCTCTCCGTTGACCCAGACCCCGGGTTTCACCGTCTCAGGGTCTTTGCAGCCCCACTTCACCATG
Source organism: Physeter macrocephalus (assembly GCF_002837175.3). Classification (NCBI taxonomy): domain Eukaryota; kingdom Metazoa; phylum Chordata; class Mammalia; order Artiodactyla; family Physeteridae; genus Physeter; species Physeter macrocephalus. The sequence continues at coordinate 11,705 of NW_021145986.1, read as the reverse complement.
TCATCTCTTTTGACCTGAGCCGCCCTTCTCTTGGGAGATGCTGAGATCCACTTGTCTTGTAGTGAGGTGACCCAAAGTATGGGTTACCCCGAGTATTTAAGTAGAAATAAAATGACTATTAATTTTTTTCTAATCTAGAGTATTGACAGCGTTCTAAGCATTATTATTAATGCTAAATCTACGTGAATTATTTCTCTCAATTCTAACAACAACCCTATGTAGTAAATACTCGATTTTTCCACTTCTCAGACAGAGAACTGAGCCCCAGAATGATCAGGTAACTTGCCAAGGACAAGCAGCTAACAAGTGGTAGAGACAAAGATTGCAGCCTGGAGGATCCCAGGAGTAGGTAGTGTATTCAAACCCAGGTGACTAGGACAAATTGGCTGCTGTCTCTGACACACACTAGAGACTGGGGAGAAGAACTTGATCATCGTGAAGCGATGCAGGAGATTCCTCTGCGTAAGGTCCTTGCTATGTACCAGGAATCAGGAAAATTAACCTGTAAGGAACTACAGTCCATTTGCATACACTCTAGTCCCCAGCTGAAGAAGTAAATCATAGATCAATTATCTTGAAGACTGAAAATATCAGTCAGGGGAGGACTTTGGAAACCTAAAAGAGAAAAATCAAATCAGGGAAAGAAAGGGAAAATTTGGTGGGAGGACCAAGAGGCCATGGGCAACAGTAGGAACTTCAGAGCAGCTGCAGAGTTGGAAGGGAAAATAGAGTTAAAAGAATAAGGTCAAAGGTTTTAGTATTGATATTCTTGAGCATATCAATTGCGTCTTCCTTCATGTAATTTACCATTGTCATTGTTGCATTATTGCTCCTTGAGAACTTCCAGGACCCATTGGAATCATGTTTGTTCAATTTGCTCCCTGGACTTTTCACTGAAAGTGACACACATGAAGACTGGGCCATGAGGAACCCTGAGTTTATATGGGTTCCAAAGGAAACAGTGCTGTCACAGGACTCTCCGTGCAGGAGGCTGGGGGCAAACTCACTGTTATCTGAGCTCTTTATAAGTTTCTCTTCCTCCTTTGGTCGAACAGAGACGATGTACTGGCTGTGGTTCCTGGGGTCAGGCACGGGAATCTGGCAGCAGTGCCGGACGTAAGGGCTGCTGGTCTCCTCCGTCTGCACTGGGGAACATTCTTGCTCCCTGAGGATCACGGCACACGTGAGGAAAGGGGAGGCAGGGCCACATGAGGGATGAGACCTCCAGATGAACTGTGGCTTCTGCTGGGCCCCCAGGAGCGGGAGGAGGCCAGGAGAGGGCTAGGCCTAGAGGAGCAGAGGGGACAGAGGCAGGGGACTCTCACCTTGCGGTGGGGCTGGACTTGTAGAAGAGGGCGAAGAAGACCGAGCTGGTCACCTCGGACCTCACTTCCCAGGAGCAGCTGAGCAGGGCAGCCCCGTCGAAGAAGCACTGGAGGTTCTGGGGCTGGGACTCGTTCCCTGGGAGGGAGACAGCCCCTCATTCAGTCCTCATTCATTCATTCCCTGACCCTCAGTGGGCCCACCAGGAGGCTCATCACAGAGAGATCATGGGGCCAAAAAGACCGGGGGTTAAGCTCAGCCCGAAGGGCCAGCTGTGTAAACACAGGTCAGAGAGTGAATTCTGTGAGCCTTCACACCCCCCTGTGCAAAGCTGGGAGGGCATGTCAGCCTCAGGGTTTGGGGCTTTAACACAATCACGTTGGGATGTCTGCGTATGGTGCAGCTCTCACGAAAACACAGGCGCTCATATGCCATTGTGATTAAATTGTAATTGTTCCCCCACAGAAAGTGGGCAACAAACTGGGGCCCAAAAGTGAGTCAGATGCAGCCGCTGCCTGTGCAGAGTCACAGTAGGGACGGGGCGGGCCAGGGAAGTCACTGTGAACACATGGCTCAGAGCCTCCGTGGATCCCACGGTGCGGACCCTTGGGACGCCTTCTGTCCAGGAGCTGTAATGAGCTGCCCTCCCCACAGGGGGGCAGCGTCCCAATTCCGACTCTGTTACCTGGCGGGGAGGCCCAGCGAACCTCCGTGCTCCACTGGCTGGGCCGTCCCGAGAGCCGCGAGCCCGGGGCCAGCCTGGTGCGCACTCGGGCCACATAGGTGCTGCTGGGCATGAGGTGCTCTGGCCCCAGGATGGCCCGGGAGGAGCTGGAGTAGATGGTGGGGGCGTCCTGGGGGAGAGAGGGGCTGCTGGAGCAGGGCCAGCTGGGCCAGGTCCCCGTGGGCGCAGGGCACAGCTGGTGGGGTCCCTACCTCCCAGGAGTCCTGAAGCCGCCTGTAAACCACCTCAAACTCCAGGCTGGACAGCCAGTGGCTCTGGGAACCCCCATGGGCCACACTCCAGGACAGCAGGAAACCGTCCCCAGCAGCACTGATGTTGAGGTCCTTGGGTGCGGGGGGCTGCACTGGAGGGAGAGGAAGGAAAGGGTCCCTAAGGGGCTGGACGACTGTGTGGGAGGTTCAGGGCCTGCATGGCCCACGTGTGGACAGACCCGGGTTCCAGGCCAAGCACTGCCCCCGCGGACTGAGCGACCTTGGACAGACCCCTCACCTCTGTGGGCCTCAGACCTTCATCTGCTGAATCGTGAGGCTTCAACGTGTATGTGAATGAAGATGTGCAGATTGCTGGGCGCACAGAACATAAGCGCATACAAAGTGCTGGCGGTTACACTCCAAGTGGAGCTTCCTTCTGTCCCCACTGCCCATGAGGAGGTCTGTGTGGCCTCCTTCCCAGCAGAGGACGCTGTGACTCATGTTACTCCCTCTCCTGTCCACACTTTCTTATTTCCGGAGTCCAGTGTCATCCTGCACTTCTCAGTGCCCAGCAGACATGTCTCCTCTTCTAGAACATTCTTGGACCCCTCCCCCAGGCAGAATCCCTTGCTCCTTTTCCTGCCCCACCATAGCCCTCTGTATGATCCTTATAGCCCTGGAGGATATAGATGCTTCCACATCTGTCCCCTCAAGTAGTCCAGGAGCTTGTGGCTGTCAGGGGTGGGGTCCTGACCCCCTCGCCTCTCCCCAGGGCCTGAGATGAGCGGTTCATTGAATATGGGGACGAAGTGAATGAATCAGTGAAGGAATAAATGAATGAGTACATGTAGGTCCACCTTCAGAGACTTTTCATGAACTCATTCCATCACCAACAGCAAGCAGACACCTGCTGGCACCTACAGGACTGGGTGAGCAGATTCATCCGTGAATGGCATGGCTGCAGACTTCCTGAAGCTTCTATATCTGAATGCTGAGAGTTGACGTTCCAACCCAAAAAAATCCATAAGAGCCAAGCCAGATGTCAATATGCTATGCCTGACAGGGAACAGGGCACGAGAGAGCATGTCAGAGCTGGAGCCTCAGAAAATCTTCAGTCCGGAATGGCAGATACAGAGCACTGCTGCCCCAGCCCCAGCCCCAGCCGGCATCACTAATCAATCATGCACTCCTAGCCCCTGAGCCTGTCATGCAGTGGGACTCCTTGTCAGCCTGGAGCTCTAGGAAGCTCCTCCCAACTGAACAGACTGGGAAACCGATGGAAAACCTATTCATCCAACCTGAGAGATGTAGTCCATGAGCTCATTTCACAGATGGAGGTGACACAGGAAGTGAAATATTCAGATCCCCACATGTGCAACCTCAGACCAGATCAGATGCACATCTCTCGGTTCCCCAGCACCTCAAGGCCTCCCTGAATCATTGCCTAAATGGTTTGGGCTAAAACTGAACTTCCCACTCTACGCCCTCCCCATTTCTACGTCCCCATCTCAACCATGACACCTGTCATCACCCCATAAGCGTCACAGGGCCAGGGACACTGATGGCTTGTTCACTGCTTTCCTGTATGTGCAAGTGTTCTGTTGAAGAGCGGATTAATGAATGAATTGCTTGTATATCCTGACTTTGATTTGTATCCCTCCAATTTCCCATCCCTTGGCCATACGGCAGTTGAATCCCTATCATTTCTCTCTGGGATGAGTACCTTAGGTCACATTCTGTTCTCCGTCCTCCCACCGCATCCTGTCGCCTGCCGTCTACACTGTACATCACCCACCTCTGACATCCTCACACCCACATCTGATCATGACATGCCCTTTCAGTGGCTCTCCATTGTCTAGATGTTGACCCCTAAACAACTCCTTTGCAGAACACAGAAGCCTCTCCAGGTCAGGCCCCTGCCTTCCCTACCCCCCTCCTTACCACTGCCCAGTCCTCTTGAAGTTGACGCTTCTGTGGTTTTCCCAACCTGCCGCGTCTTCCTGAGTCGCCCAGCCTTTGCACACACTCCTTGCTCTGCCCAGGATGCTCTTCTCACTCTCCTCCCTCCCACCCTTCAGATCTCCCTGCAAAGCTCCCTCCTTGGGGAAGCCTGTCCTGACCTCCCAGGGACTCCTTGTCCACTGCCCCTCGGCACGTGGCACGCACCCGCCTTCAGTAAGTGATCACACCCGACAACATCTCGTGTGTCCTGCCCTGTACGCTCTGAGCTCCACCGGGACGGGACTCCTTCTCATCCATCAGACACATATTTTGAGACATTGTGTGGAGTGAATTCATCACAGCCTAACCCAACCCCTCCTCCAGGCAACAGCTCTGTGCTGCTGGGATGAACAGAGGCAGGAAGCAAAGGCTGGAGCCCCTTCCCATCCGGCACTTGCAAGGAGCAGCAGGTGGCCCAGGCTTTGGGATCCAGGACAATAAATTCAGACACTAGCATCTGAGTCCCTAAGCTTGGGCAAGTTCCTGCTCTCTCAGCCTGTTTCATCATCTGTGAAATGGGGTAAAAAGTAGTGCATGACACCACACATTATTGTAATGATTAAATAAGATCAAGTAGTGTTTCCTGCAGATTTCTTGCCACGTCAATAGTGCGTGACACCACACATTATTGTAATGATTAAATAAGATCAAATAGTGTTTCCTGCAGATTTCTTGCCATGTCAATAGTGCACGACACCACACATTATTGTAATGATTAAATAAGATCAAGTAGTGTTTCCTGCAGATTTCTTGCCATGTCAATACTAATTTTTAAAAATGACCCCATGTTTATTTCAGGATCATTCTAAGCACAAATATAATTGAATTAATGTGATGAAAGTGCTGGTTATATGTCTGTCTGAGTTGCAGTTAAATGAAGCCTGACTATTTATATAAAATGATCATCGACTCCCGCCCAAGACCATTGACTTTCTTAGGCTCTGTGGACACGCAGCGCACACACTAGGGGCCACGCAGCGAGGGCAGTAAGGGGGTGACCTCCATCTCCAACGTGCAGGGAGCACTCGGCAAGTCCAGCCCATCTCTGTCACGATGGTTCATGGTGGCACTTCGGAAAAGTTACGTATTTGCTCTGGGTCTCAAGTGCCTCATCTATTAAATGGGTCGTCACAGACGTTCCATGAGACCAAATTGATGAAAGAATAACGTTTGTATCTGACTAGGAAGGACTGTTCTTCTAGAGGGGAAGCCTCAGGTCCGGAAGGCAATAACTTGGCAGGTGCTGGAGCATCTGGGAGGGGGTGGGTACCTTTGGCTGGGGCTCCTCACCTTGAACCTGCCCCAGTGCCTCCATCTAAGGAGACCGTATCCTCTTCCCCCAAGAACCAAACCCAACTCAAGCTGGTGTCTACACCCCTTGAAGGATCTCCCTCCCTGGCCCATCTCTTGCAGCCTGGACACCCCTGTCCACGCAGGGGACCACCCTTGGCCAGGGCCCCCAGGCCTCACCATGCTGACTCAGAGTAACGGTGAGCTGGGCGCCCAGAGGCTGGTCCGGTCGGAATGAGAAGTAGTCACGGTCAGCAATGACGAAAACTTCGTAGGGAATGACACATTTTCTGGGCACACAGCCGGGACAATGGCCATCGAACCAGGGCATGCCATCACTGAGATCGCAGGACACTGGCTGTGGAAGGCCCCTGTCAGGAGAGGATGCAGCTTAGCCCAGAGAGAAGAAGAAGCACCCAGTCACAAGCATTGCTGAGTGGTTCCCATGTGTAAGGCTTTGTTTAGGATCGGGGGGCCTGGCGGGGAACAGAACACACACACATCCCTGCCAACACAGCTGACATCCTAATAGAGGGAGACACACGTGAAACAACTGAAGAAACTAGGGTGTGTGTCAAATGGAGAAAACTGTGCATAGACAAGTCAAGAGGGAAAGAGGTATGAAGAGGCCAGAAGGGCTGGGTTGGGGATACAGTTTGAAATAAGGGAGGCGGGAAAGGTCTCTTAGAAAAGGCGACATCTGAGCAGAAACTTGAAGGAGATGAGAGAGGACTCCATGCGGATTCTGAAAGGGGATTTCGGGCAAAGGGGATTTCAGTTAAAGGGAATAGCAAGTGCAAAGGCCCTGGGGTAGGCACAGGTTTGGAGTGCTGTATAAGTAGGCAGTTAACCAGTGTGCACAGAGTAGAGATGTAAGGGTGGGAGGTCTAGAAGCCTAGTTGTGGGAGGTGATGGGAGGCCGGTGCTCAAAAGGAATTTAAGGAAATTTGATTATTTTGATTTCACTGGAACTGGGGACAATTCAGTTATGAGCAAAGGAGTGACATTTTGGCATGCTTTGAAAGGATTCCTCTGGCTCCTGGGCTGTGGATACATTGGGTTGCAGGGGGTGGCAATATTGGAAGTGAAGGGACCAGTTAGGAGGCTTTTGGACTATCTCAGTGATAGGAAGTGTTTTGAACCATGGTGTTAGCCAGATTCACATTCTATTTGAAGATTAAGTTGACAGCATTTGCTGATGGATTGAATGCTGTGGTGGAGAAGGAAAGGAGGGAAAGGTGACTGAAAAACAAAACCCAAAAAATAAAAAACCTCCCATTTGTCTGGCTTGAGCCCCTAGGAGCTCGCATTTAGTGAACTGAGATGAGGATCTGGAACAGGGACCTTCTTTGGGGGGCAGAGCAGGAATGTGGTTTGGGACATTTGGAGTTGAAGACACCTATAAGAGATGATGTGGAGAGGCAAGTGCACCTACAGGTCTGGAACTTGGGGGAAGATCTGGGCTGGAGAGAGCGTGTAAGGGTCATAGCCATAGTCTGAGGCTGGATCTCTGCCATTGGATCCGGATACAAGAGTGCAGGTCCAAGAGCCCTGGGACATCTCACTCTTCAGGGAAGAGACACAAGAAGAGAACAGACTAGGAGATGGAAAAGGGTGGGCCAAGGAGACAGGGGGAAAGACCAGGATGCTGGCCAGGGTTAGGGGAGGGAGGTACTTCAGCAGAACCCCATGCTCAGGCCAAGTCAGTCCCAGTCAGGTGCTACCTACAGGTCCGTAGGGAGAAGGCTGGGACTGACCGTTGATTTAGCACCAGGAAAGGCAGTGCTGACTTCAGCAGGAACAGTTTAAGTGACCTGGTGGGGGCAGCAGAGTCCTTGGGGAGTGGGTTCAGGAGGGTGTAACTGAGAGACCCTGGCTACAGGGGTCTAGACAACCCTTTAGAGGAGGTTGCCTCAGAGGGAAGCAGAGGACAGAAGGGCCCGGATGCAGGAGATGGGGCTCAGGAGGCTCTGGGGCTGCAGACTGGTTGGCATCTGAAAGTGGATCCCGGGAGCGGGCCCGTCGATGGCACGGGGACAGTGGGGACTGTGGTGGCAGCGATGTCCTTGAGCAGCAAGACCAGGTGGGACCCCAGCTGCAGCCTCAGACAGCCCTGGGACAGGGCAGATCCTGCAGGGCGGGGCCGGGTAGGCAGCAGACGTGTGAGGTGGGGGGCTAGGGGTCGGGGTGGGAGGATCTGTTGTCCCCAAGCAGAAGGAAGTGGGTCACAGCTAAGGGTGGGAGGTGGGGTGGGGGCTGAGGACAGCAGACAAGGAAGTCTGAGGCTCCCGGGAGGGCAGGGGAGAGAGCGGAATTGCAGTGACGCCGTGGGGTGAGAGCGGCTCCTTCCCAGGGGCGGCCTCCAGGGGACACCCCAGACCCTGTGATGCCCGCTGTTTCATTATTTCTATGACGGTGAGTCAGACTCTCACCAAATCCCAGAATGGTGGGAGCACCTTCCCAAATGGGGTAGGCCCCGGAGACCCTGTGAGGAGAGAGGAGAAACCGCCACTCTGGAGGTGGCAGGGCCCGGGGGGCACGTGGAGCCCAGCCATGCAGGCTGGACGCAGGACACTGGTCCCGCTCAGGCCACTTCCCCACCGTGTGGCCTGGGGGAGGGACCTCACCTCCAGGGCCTCGGTTTCCTCATCATATCCCTGCCCGCCTCACAGGGAGGATGAACCGAGATGGATTTCTGCCCGGTGATCTTGTTCAATTGTGACAAAACAAGAGAAGATGATCGCCATCACCATCATAACAAAGATATGAACACAGGAGGCTCTTCCCCCAAACCTGATGTCAGACACCAGCCCGCGGGCGTGGCAGGCCGCCTGGTGGGGCAGCAGCCCCTGGGCAGGGACCTCCCCGCCCCGCCCCCGGCCAGCCCCGACCCCCCGCACAGTCCCCACAGCAGAGGCCCCTCCTGCCCTCCGGCCCCAGGCCCGGCCTCACTCGCCTGTTCAGCCTGCGGTGGAGGGTCACGTTGACCAGGCGCTGGGCGTCCTGGGTGTCCGCCCACCTGCAGACGATGCGGCTGGTGTAGTCGTTATGGCAGCGCAGGGTCTGCAGGGGGAAGGTCCCTGACAGGGGGAGGCAGACAGGGGGTCACACCTCTCCCCTCCAGATGTCCCTTGTCACCGCCCCTCCCAGCCCCTCCTGGTGCGTGGCACTGGGGAGGCATCTCCCAGAGTCCCGTAGAGGCTCCTGGAGGCCCCACAGAGGTCCCCAGGAGCCCTGGGCGGGGCTGGGGGCTCTGCAGCTGTGAGGGTGCCAGCCGCGGACCCTCCTGTCTGCACAGAAACACACAGTCTAGTTGATTCACAGTATATGTCCTGAGCCCCCCTCGCCCTGCTCCTGGAACAGGGCCCCTCTCACCCCAGGGTGGGGACACGCGTGAGGCACAGGCCCTGCCCCTGGGCCCCCGGGCGGGTGCAGCCTGGAGCAGAGGCACAAACCCACCCCTCAGGGGCCGTGTGGCAGCGCCCCACTCCGGGTTGCCCCCACCCTGCTCTTGTGGTCAGCTGCTGGGAAAGGCAGCGTGGTCTCCAGGGTTATCCGGGGAGCCAAGTTCTCAGCGAGCCCTTGGGGAGGGGCGTTCACGGACCTGAAGAGCCCGGGGAGCATCTCAGCAGGGCCTCCAGGCAGGAGGAGAGACCCCCTAGGCCGAGGGTCCCCAGGAGCAAAGGTGCCGAGGTGGGAACTGGTTAAGGCCGTCTAGGTGCTGATGTCTGGGGGCGACGGAGGGTCAGAGAAAGGACTGGAATGGCCAGCCAGGAGGTCAGAGGCCTCAAATGCCGCAGTGAGAAATGTGGGCAGAGAAGCCCCACAACCGGGGAGGGCCTTTACAGGAGGCCAGAGAAGAATGAGCGGGAGTGTTAGAGGAGGGAAGCGGGGACTCCAGGGACGACCAGGACAGAGAAATAGCAGGGGTTGCGGGGGCCAAGAAGGAAGGGAGAGAAGGCTGCAGCATAGGGTCTGGAGCTTCCTCGGGGATGGGGCCCAGCAGGGAGGAGGGGGAGGGGGAGGGGAGGGAGCGATCGGGCTCACCTTGGGCCCCTGCCACGCAGGGCCCCCAGCAGAGCAGCAGCAGGGCGAGGGGGAGCCCCCCCCGGGGCAGCGCCATCTCTGGAGTCAGCCCTGGAGGAGCAGGTGGCTGGCTCAGGTGGGTCCAGGTCTGGGTAGGGTCTGGACTCCTCACTGTTCTAGAATCTTGTGTTCCTCCCCAGCTGGGGGCCAGGCCAGACCTATGTCCTCGGCTCTTGGGGATCCTCTCTCCAGGACCCTGCCTCTTCTAGGCCTGCGGAAGGAAGCGTCAGCCCTTGGGACTCGGCCCACGTGGTGGGGCGGACCCAGGAGTGGCTCTGATGCCCGGGCTCCAGCTCCCACTGCCGCCTCAGCCTGGCACCTGCGACAGTCCCTCCTCCTCAGCCTCAGTGCCCGGGACGTGACGGTGAGGGAGATGCACTTAATGGCCTCTGAAGATGTGGGTTCCCGCTGGATCGCACATTGGGTACCCCGTGCACCGGTGCTGAGAAAAATCTAAGAGGTATTTGATTTGTCCCCTGGTCCCCCTGGTACTGACCCACATCTGCTTGGGGGAGTCACCGGGTGTTGGGAGTGTGATCCTCCTCTGGCTGTGAGCACACGCACGCGCTCACACGCACGCAGGGGCCTGGGACTCTCCCTGCCCTTTTCCATTTACCTCATTCCTCTCACACCACCCCCTGAGAGGCCAGTTCCCTTTTCTCCGCAGAAGAGTGGGGATTTCCTTTTTTCATTTCATCCAGCCCTGGGAAGTACCAGGAGAGTAGAACAGAGAGAACTGTGACTCCTTTTCTGCCCATAAGATTGCCTAAAACTTCACTCAAGCTGTACACATGCACAGCAGAAGTTGTCTTGCTGGGAAAAGCACGGCCCTGGGCTCAGCCAAACGGACTCGCAACACAGGCTGTGCCCCTCCTGTGCGCTGGCTGACTCACCAATGCCCCCTGAACCTTGCTCTCTGCATCTGTGAAATAAGCACAACCCAACATATCTCCCATGGTGGTCGTGAGGAGAACCAAACTCAATGATGTTTACAGGGTGGTTAGTCCAGGAAGTGCTCTGGAAGGAAGAGTGGGTTTGTCTGGAGCTGGGGGACAGTATTGTCCACTTTAGGTCCTGCAGGGGGCAATGCCATGGCAGGCTTGGGCGAGTCTGTTTGAGCTGGGGCAGCTTGCTCTGCCTACCTGTAACTTGCCTAAAAACTCAGAGCTTCTCTTTGGGTCTTAGCACAAATGTAAATACTGCATGTGTAAAGAGGTCAATTCATCTGAAAGTCAGTTATAGGTTTAACACAATTCTAATAAAAAAGTAACAAGATTTTTTTTTTTTTGCGGGAACTCAGAAGAAAAAATATATATATGTGAGGACAGTTAATGAGACTTTTTAAAATAAGGGGTCTCATAGAAAACAAACTTATGGTTACCAAAGGGGAAGTGGGGGAGGGATAAATTGGGAGTATGGGATTAACAGATATACACTACCATATATAAAATAGATAAACAACAAGGATTTACTGTATAGCACAGGGAACTATATTCAATATCTTGTAATAAACTATAATGGAAAAGAATCCAAAGTAAAAAAATATAGATGTATACATATATATGTACCACCAAATCACTTTGCTGTATACCTGAAACCTACAAAATATTGTAAATCAACTGTACTTCAATAAAAATAATGAGTCTTCACCTAATGGCAAAATCTATTGCAAAGGTCTAAGTAAAGAAATGGGTTTTCACACACACACACACACACACACACACACACGATAAATCAATGGACATACTGACCAGACAAACTCTATTTCACCGGAGAATGTACTCTGTGATGAAGGAGGAATCACAAATCAGTGTGAAGTGATGGAATAATAAAAAGTGTTGAGGCAATTGAATAACAACATAAAACATAGCAGCCTAAATCCCTACCTCACACCATTCTCCACATATCAGGTCAATGAAATATATGTAGTTAAATCATATGAAACTTGCAAACCATAGAAGTGAATCTTTGAACTATTTAAGCTTCAGAGCACTAGAAGAAGTCAGAGAGACAAAGGCTGACAGAAGTGCATAACAGTGAACTCTTCTGTATTTTATAAAAATAACTGA
>NW_021145985.1:28723-50000 GCF_002837175.3 Physeter macrocephalus | reverse complement strand
GAGGACTGATGTAACAGATCTGTCAAGAGAGCACAAACCACACACACACACACACACACACACACACACACACACACACATCTACAAACAGTAAAACACCACAAAGCATCTGAATCCAGGAAATCATAGCCATGGGGTCAGGAGGGTGGAGAGAGGGTGGCTGGTAAGTAAGTGCAAGACCCAAACATAAATTACCTGCAGAGCCTACTGGGTGAGTTGCTCAGCCCCACCTTGAAAGCTCTCCCAAGGCCAGTATGGCAGTCCCCAGCCCTTAGAAACCATGGTGTATTCCAAAACTGTATCTGTAATTTGGTTGTTAGTTGGAAACAAAATTTCACAGAGAGACAGCATCCTAGATGACAGATCAGATGCCAACCATTTCCCCTGCTCCAATCTCTTTTAGTCTGTAAATTCTCTACAGTGTGATGTTGGCTTCACAGCAGAACCAAGCCCAGTGCGTGTGTGTGTGTGTGTGTGTGTGTGTGTGTGTGTGTGTGTGTGTATGTGTGTGTGCAGTGTTTCCATGGAAACAAGCATTCAGCAATCTAGCCGGGACACCTGGACCACAATCTCCCTGAATTGTAGCCCCAGAAGTAGAATGAATCTTATCTCTCACCTCATGTGCCCCCACCCTGCCCCAAGCTTGGCAAACAGCATTGTAGCATTTAGCAAGTTGCACTGGGATGATCTGTTTACCTGCCAGTCTCCATCCTTGCATAGAGCTCCTAGAACACAGGTTTGTGTGTTGCAGGTTCCCAGAACAGAGAAGGAGCCTGATTCATGTTTGAGGAATGAAGGAATGTGGGAAAGCCCCAGGGCCAAGCTCCGGGAATTTCTCAAGACCTGGCCCAGTTATACGCAGGGAAAGGGCTGATAGGAAGGAACTGGCACCTGGCACCACCTGCCTTCTCACCTGGGTCCCATACAGCTGCAGGGTGGGAAAGGTGCCTGGGGCCCCAGGATAGGGGTGGTGGCTCACGGAACAGAATTGGGCTCAGGCTTCTAGCCTTGAAGCAGGGCTGCCTGCCTCCATCCTGTGTCCCTGAGCTCTGAGGCTGGAGTCCTGAAGACCTTCTAGCCTCCAGTGAGAATTGGCACCAGAATTGGGATGGGAGCTGAGTCTCAAGACAGGGGACAAGGAGCTTTGGTTGTAGGAGGAGCTGAGTGAAGGCTTCTGGGCCAACACTCCTGGCCTGGAGGATGGCCACAGCTGGATGGGAAGTGCGGCTTGAGGGGTAAAGAGCAGGATCTTTGCAGGGTTCTGGAAAATCCAGAGTGACTATGTCTGGCACAATGAAGGTGCTTGATAAAACACACTTTCCTCATGCCTTCCCTGCTACTTTGCTATAGAAGGGAAGTATGGACTGCATGTTTGGGGGTTGGGATGGGAACATCCCAGGCTGCCTAGATGGGGCTGCACAGGAGTTTGCTAAGAGAAAGGAGGGGGAAGACAAATCCCAAGCCACAGAAAGTTGGAACAAAGGAGCGGTCCAAGGAAAGGGCCTTGGCAGGGCAGCCTCTGCAGGGCTGGCACATTGGCCCAGCTTCCTGAGCATCCAGTCCAGTCTGGCTGAGAACCCACCTTCTACCACAGCCCCTAGCCAGGGCCCCTGGAACCTCAGGTACAGCTCTGAATTAGATCACTCTGCCCCTCCTATGGTTAACTTGTCTCTTGATTTGCACCCCAGGATCATTCATTCACTTAACAAACATTTGTAAACTTCTCAGTCTTGGCAGGAGAGAAGAACCAAGATGGAAATACCCTGGCAGCTTCCAATCTGGAAAGAGGGGAGACCTCTCCCAGCTGACTGCAACTTGGGGTGATGGGTACGTCTCTAGAGGCAGGAACCGCTGAGTTGCCTGTGGCAACATAGGAGGGTGACTGAATCCATTAGGAATTTCCAGTGGGGCAGGGCCACCCTTCAAAGCTAGGAGAGGGCCCTCATCCTGGGGCAGGAACAAGTCTGTCATCTAAGCTTTTGTGCAAGTCACAAAATGTCACCCCTCTGGGCTTATGAATTATAACAAGACACCCACTTGCTCCCACCTGGAGCTGCTCCCAGCCAGGAACAGTAAACAGGGCAGAGAGGGCAGGGCAGGAGTGGAGTGTGTGGCAGGGTCCTATCCCACGGGGGTACCCTGTCTCACTTGCCCTAATTAAGAGAAAGACTTATGTCAAGGGCAGGCTTGATTCAGGGTGTGAAGGACGCAGGAAGGGTAGAGAGGGCATTTCAGACAGAGGAAAGTCTGTGCAAAGACCCCCAAAAGTGAAAGCTGGTGGAAGGTTGGAGAGAGTGCTGGCAAAGGACGCAGAGGGCTGAGCTGCAGGAGATGCAGCTGGTCGATGGGGCCTTTGTCAGAAAGGGGATGACCCAATTAGAGCTGGGACTGAGCTCTGGGAGCTGATGGAAGATGGGGGGGACTGGGCTGGTGGTAATCAACCGAACAGCTGGGAGTCTTGGCAACCAGCCAGTGGGTGTGCAATTGTGTACGTGAGTGTGCAGGCCCAGTGAGTGTCCAACGGCGATCACACCTCCCTCCACCCCCTGCAGGCCCTGGAGCTGTGGCTCCCTCCCCAGGGCACCTAGGAGTGCAGTTCCCTTTGGAAGTCGGGGTTTCTCCATTAAAGCTGGTGGTCTGGGAGGGGTTTGTTTGCTCTAACCTGGCTTTGGAGGGAAGGTGGAGGCTCTGCCGGAAGCTCTTGCATGGAGAAGGCACAGAAATCCCCAGGGCCACTAGCCCCGGCCTAGATGGCCTCTGGCCAGAGGGAGCCCACTCCTGTGACTGGCAGGGCCTTGAATTTGAGGCCATCACTTTGGAGCCAGAGGAAGCCTGGGGCCTCCGAGGCCTTTGTGGAAGCCCTGGTCAGCTTAGTAGTCAGTCACCCTGTGGGTACTTGAACTTCTGTGACCTGGAGAGGGAGTGCCTCCTTCAGCTGGCACCCTTGGCACTCAGCTTGCCTCACTCTTGTCCTGACTTTGGCCCCAGGCCCCAGAACTTCCTGAGGTTGTTCCCAGCCAGCAGAGGCCAAGCCTGGCGTCAGCCAGGGTCAGCCCTCGTCCCGCAGAGAGTTGACCTCAGGTGAATCACCTGACTAGTCAGAACCTCAGGGTGCCGCATCTGTAAAATACAGATCCTGGTGAGGTCTCCAGGCCCTGGCCGTTCTGCTCCGTCGGGAAGCAGCCCGGTGGGGGGCCCGGCTGGGGGCTGGCCAAAGCGGGGACCAATGTGCTCAGGTCCCAAACCTGGGATCCGGTAGGTAGCTTCTGGCAAAGTCAGGCCTTTGGGGAGCCCCGGGGTGGCCCCACCCTCACCCTGAGGCTGGAGCCCAGGGAGCCCGGCCAGGCCTGCCCCGCCCAGCGCTCCTGAAGGTATATTCCCGCCTTGGGAGGCGCGGGCTTCCCGGCGCGGGGCTGGCACACGAGAGCAAGGCGGGGACCGCGCACTCTGGGGACGACGATGGACGCCCGCCGGGCGGGCTGCTGCAGAGTAGGGGCCCCGCGCGGCGGCGGCGGCGGCGGCGGCGGCGGCGGCAGCGACCGGGGCTTCCCTGACTGCCCTTCCCGGAGGGCCCGGGAGGAAATGACAGCGCGGGAGCCAGGGCGGGCGCGGAGGGAGGGGCGGCGCCCGGAGTGACACGGCCTGTCACCGCGGAGGCCGCCTCACAGACCCTCCCTGCGGCCTCCGGGAGCCGGGGATTCCCCAGACGCAGACCCTCCCCGGCGGCCGCCCGCCCGCCGGGACCCGGCCGCCCGGGGACCCCAAGCAGCGGGCAGCGAAGCCGCGTACGCCGGGGCCGAGGCGGCCGGAGAGGCGCCCCGCGCGGGCGCCGGGGTCCCCCGGGCTCGGCGACAGGAAACTCTGGGGAGTGAATGGAAAGAAGTGGGTGGTCCTGCCCCTGCGACTTCCCCTGACATCACTGCCCAAATAAGGAGCTTCCAAGCGGCCGCGGGGCGGCCCAGAGCCGCGCCCGCCGCCGGCGCCCGCCCGCCAGCCCGCCCCGCGCCCACCCCGCGCCGCGTGGGCCGCCAGCGAGCGCCCCGGGCACCGCCGGGCGGAGCCGAGCCGGGCGGAGCCGAGCGAGCGGGCGCTGCTGAGCCGCGCGGAGGCAGGGCGCGCAGCCCAGCGCAGCCCAGACCAGCCCGGCGCAGCCCAGCCCGGAGCCGCGGAGCCGCGGCCGTCCGCAGGTAAGCAGCCAGCGCCCGCGCCCCGCGCCCCGCCGCGGCCTGGCAGCAGGGAGCCGGCACCGCCAAGCGCGCCAGCAGCCCTGCCGGCCGGCAGCGAGAGCACCCTTCGGAGCGGGGCGGGTGGGAGAGGGCTGGGCGCGGGCGCGCGGACAGGAGCGCGTCGGGCCAACTCCCCGGACCTCCGGGACTCCTCCGCAGCCTGGGGTTGCCTGGTGCACGCGCTCTCCGCCTGCGTTTCCCAGACGCTACTTCTGTCACCGCCCCGGGGTGACACCAGCGTTCCCGCGTTCACACTTCTCTCGCACACTCGTGCCTGGTACAGCCTCACTCGGCCCCTGTTCCCCGAGCAGACCCGCACCCCGCCGCGCCTCCTGGGCCTCGCACTGCCGGACAAGGCGGGACAAAGCACCCCGGTGGGAACTGCCGAATGACTTTGGCAACCCTAGCCACGCTTCCCCCTGGAGGCGGTGGCAGTTTCAGACTGTCACAGCAGACCGGCCTTGGGTTCCTCGGGCTTACTGGGAGTGAGTTAAACTAGCACTGATCTGGCTCCTCTTGCCCCCTTGCAGAGTGGCACCTGGCACCGGGGATATAGCCGAGGGGGATGTACCTGGCATGGTCAGGAGGGTGTGGCGACTGGCAGGGAGCTAGTCCCGGCCTCCCAGCCTGGGTGTTTCCAGAGCAGCTCTCACTCCATGGGCATTTCTCTGAGCACCCTCCCCTCCCCTCTCAACCAGTGCAGGCTGCCTGGGATCCCGGACAGCAGTGGTGGCTGCTGCAGAACAGGTGCAAGTGTGTCCACCTCGACATCTGGCGGGGGGTTCTGTGAAATGGCTACAGTTGCTTATCTGTAAAATATAGTATGTCGTTATTGACGACTTGATCAAGGTCATAGGGAAAAATGATAAAGGCAAGTAATGGGTCCATCATTTAGTGGCTCTGGGCAGATTCCTTAATATCTTTTGGGCTGCATTTTATCATCTGGAAAATGGGGATGAGGGTCCTCAGAGGAATGTTGTCAGGGAAAATTGAGATCATATAAGTGAAAATGTTCTGTAGATATAGAGCCCTGTGCACATGCCAGTTACTGTGGTTTGGATGATTCTGGGCCGGTGTTTGCCATGGCTCTGCTCTGTGATTTAGGGAGACTGAACGCCACTTCTGTCATCTGCAAGAAAGGGGGCATTAACAAGTGTCCCGTGTGCCTGCTAGCAGATTCCCCAAAGTATGTTCTGTGAAACATTAGTTCTGAAAGCTGTGCCACGAGTAAGATTTCCCTATCCTAGTTAGTCTGGCAAATTCTGCGAGCTCTCTATAACCCTTCTGGCCAATCATAATCCATATTGGCAAATTAAAGGCTTTGAGAAGTACTGCAATTAAAAAACCCGTTTAACATTGTCAAACCCAACATTTCCCTGGTTGACCCTGTAGCTCTTTTCGGGTTACACATGCTTGTTCTCCCAGGAAACAGTGCTTCTGGAGCTACCAATAGACATGATGTGGTGTCGTCCAGTTGCTAAGTTCTACTTGCCTTCTTGAATGAAGAGTAAGCAGAGGCCCAAAGGAGTTGAGTTGCTTATCTGAGATCACAGCTAAACAGTGGCCCAAGATCACCCGGTAGTTAGTGGTAAAGCAGGGACCAGAAACCAGACTCCTCATCCAGTGCTCTCATCCCATTTGGTTACATCCAGAAGTTGACAGGTCTCTTCTGCTGCTTTATGTGGACACTCTGCAGAATACATTTGGCAAACATAAAGATTTAAATGGATTCAATGATGATCCGGTACCTACTATGCGTCATTTGTTGGGGGCGGAGGGAGACTTTAGTATGTAAAGTTCTACCAGATGTGGAGGTTGTGGTGAAGAGTAATGGCAACAGAGTCCACACACACACACACACACACACACACACACACACACACACACGCACTCCTACACACTCACACGTCCACTTCCAAACACAAATCCCTATCTCCCTACGCTCTCACCCATGCTCACACACTCGACCCCGTATACTCATTCACACCTGTGCCCTTACACCCGCACACACACTCCTACACATGCACACACCTGTCTCTGTACATGCACATAGCCACTCCTGTACACACTCACACACATAGCCATCCCGTGTGCTCTAGGCTGCAGCCAGGAGGCACTAGTGGCAATGGGCACGTCCCCTTTTTCTCATGTCCCTAGAGCTGGGGGCGTGTGCCTGGCACCAGCTCCCCAAGATGGGTATTGAGCACGTTGGAGGCCCTGGCAGGGCCAGTCTGATGTTTGCATTTCCCCAGTGTTTTTCCATTTCTCCCATTTTCTGCCATACTTATCCCCCCACCTTTTTTTCCATCAGCTATTGTCTGGTCACACATGATATGACTAAAACAGCTCTGGCTTCTATTGTGTCGTTTGTTTTAATCAACTCTCAAAGCTCGGTTAGGGCAAGGGCTTGGTCTCATTAGTTGGATTGGAATGCCCAGCTCCTAGGAGTACGCCTGGCACAGAGGAGACGTTCAATAAGCATTTATTGAATGAGTGAATGAGTGAGAGAGCGAGGGACTACTGGCTGCTAGGATGCCCGTGACCCAGGCAGACATCCAGGTGGATTCGCTGAGCATGTTTGCTGAGTGCCTACTGGGACCTAGGCACCTTTTTAAGGCAATGCTTGCATTCCAGTGGGAAGAGAGAATGAATGGTAATGGACAAGGTAATGCTCACTGGTGATACACACCATGAAGAAACTCCAACAAGGCAGTGTGATGGAGAGTGTCAGGGAGGAACGGGGGAAGCCGAAGATGGCCCTAGGGCATCCTCTCGGAGGAGTTGACATTTATCCTGAGACCTGAACCATGAAAAAAGTGATAGCCATGCCAAGATCTGGGAAAGGAGTATTCCAAGCAGAAGAACAGCAGGTACAAAGGCCCCACCGCATGAAGGAGCAGGGCTGAGGGTCTGTGGAGAGGCCACACTTGCGGCCACTGCTGATTCCCTTACCAGCACCTTTGAAGGGGGCATTGGCTGGTGTCTGGTCTGGGACCTGATTGTCTTCGTGGTACAATCACAAAACCAAACTTGGTGCATCCCGGGCTTTGGGGTGTAGGGCTGCCTCGGCTATCTAAGAGGGCTGCCTTCCCATCTTGTCCGCCCCCCACCCCTATAAATGAGGAAAGGGTTGGGCTCCTAAGACGCCTCCCAGCTCTGCCATAATAGAATCTGATGCTCTGTGTGCAGGAGGTTCACAACAGTTCAGGTGGTCCATCTGGAGGGATCGTGAATTAGTTGTGCCGCTTCCATTATTAATAACCATGATGTCATACATTTGTGTGGTTCCTGATGGGCTGCAGAGCACTCTCTCCTGTGGACTCATCTGCCAAGTGGGGGAGGGTTAAGAAGGGGGGGATGGTGGCGGTGGCAGAGAGACCTCAGATACCGCCACATGCTGCTGCAGGCTCACCCCCAAGCCGCTTCACCCCGAATCCCTGCTTCCTCAGCTGCAGAGCAGTACACAGGAGAGCCTACTTCCTGAAGCCTTGGGGCTGTGAAGTGAGAATCAGCATGTCAGGGCCTGGCATGCCGTCGTAGGCACTTGGTAGCTGTTGGTTCCCATTTTACAGATGAGGAACCCAGAGCTAAAAGCACTGTGGCTTTTCTGGTCCACTCCTGTATCTTCATTCTTCCCAGCCCAGAGCTTTGAATAACTATGCTGTTGAATTGATTTGCCTAAGGTTGCACAGCTAGTAAAGGACTAACCCAGGACTTTGTGCTCCCAAGTCCTTTTCATAAACATCACGCTGTTTGGGAATAATTGTCACGGTTAAAGACACACCTTCACACCCCATCTGTAGACGATCAGAATTATTGTTGCTTTGTTGAGAATCCTAAAATTGTAAGGTCTCAGGTTCTGAGGCATGATATCCTTTGTAAAGCATTCAACGAATATCTTAAACATGTTGGAACCTTCTGGAAGAGCGTGTAGATGTGAAAGAATGACCTCCTGAGGAGAGTTGAGAGCAGTGGTTTAACCAAGAGTGTCCTTTCCTGTCACCTGAGGGCTTGTAACGGAAGAGTTCCTAGTTCTACCCCCACTGTCTGATTCAGAGCTTCTAGGGATGGCATCTAGGCATGTGGAGAAGACCCCTGGTGCTAGAAGTTCAGCCTGTGGATGAGAAGCCTGGCCAGCTGGATGCCTGGGAAGTCTGGCAGGCCCTCCATCTGTCTCCTTAGCTGTGGCTCTAACCCCTTTGTCCCGAGCTCACATCAACCATGTGGGAGGAACATGAGCTGTAGAGCCCCACAAACCTGAGTTTGCATCTCCTGCTTTCTGGCATGTACCTTGGCCAAGTTCCTTTACCTCTCCCAAGCCTCAGTTTCCTCATCTGTAATATGGAATGCTCACTCTTCCCTACAGGGTGGCTGGGTGGATTACAGGAGACCATCTATGTCAGATATCTTATGAGATATCTGTGCCTGGCACGTAGTAGGTGTACAGGAAACAATAGTTTCAGTTATTATTATGAAAAATGAATTATAGTAATAAAAACAGCTGCAGTATTTGTGAACTGGTTGCTACTAAAGGGTTCAATAAAAATAGACCAATTTTCTCCAAACACCAGACTTCTGAGAAGAGAGTCCACTCCATATTGTAAACACCAGTCCTTGGGTCAAAGAATTACCAGCTCCGCCATCTTCCCACACCTCTTCGTAGCTCAGCTCCGGCTCTGGTGGGGAGCCGCGGGCTGCGTGGGAACCAGGGCTGGCCTCACTCTCCACACCTCTGACAGATCCATGGGCTCAGAGCAGGGGGGGACGTAGGGTTTGAAGGTCAGTGTTGAGTTCGGGCTGTGCTCACCTACGTCAGCCTGGTCTCCCGTTCCTGAGGTCACTGTGTGGAGGCAGTTGAGAGGCAAGCACGTGGGCTTGTGGAAGTCACAGGACGTTGCACTTCTAACCTACTCTGTCATTCATTCATTTATTCTTCGGCAGTGGGTGGAGTCCTTCCGTGGGCTCAGCGGGGGACTAAGCACTAGGAGTGCGCCTGCGTCCTCGCGAAACTCAGAGTCTAGCTGATCCAACCACTCACTAGCCATGTGGCGTAGACAAGTTGCATTTCCTCTCCAGATGTCAGTTTCCTCATCTCTAGAATGGGATTGTTCTGGCTACTTCACCAGAGGCAGATCTTGGTGTTTTGAGGCCCCACCCCTCTCTGGAGTGCTGTCAAGGTTTTAGAGTCTCTACTAGAGCAGGCGGGTAGAGGACAGGGCTTCGGAACCGGGAGGAACTCCACTCTGCTGCTGGCTCTGCCAGGTACTTGCTGTGTGAGTCGCTGCATTTTTCAACTTCTCTGTGTTTCCTTTTCCTCGCTTATCTAATGTGGTTATGGCATCTTTGTTGTAGGGCACTGTGAGTGTGAGGTGAGATGATGATAAAGAGTACCTGGCTGTCAGTAAATGTGACCCCCATTTCCTTTCTGTCTGGCTCTTTACTGTCCTGTGCTTTGCTGCTTTTGGAACGTGACCTCTACCCACTGCTGCCCAAGATCATCAGGTCCCCGGGAATGGGCAGGGGTAGGCAGACAGCCCGCCCGGAGCTCAAGGAAATAAGCACATGTCCCTTGGTGAAAAGTGGGCCTGGGGAGGTGGTTCCAGCCCAAGAGGAATCAGGGCCAGGATGCAGAGCCAGGAGTCCTGGGTTCTGTCCAGGACCTGCCACCAGGTCACTGGTGTGTCAATTGCCAGTTCCCTCCCCTCTCTGAATCTCAGTGTCCTCACTGAGGCCGGTCTTGCAGATCCCCTGGCATCTTCCTGCCCTGAGAAGCCCATGGACCTTTGGTGTGCACACTGAGTCGCCTCAGTAATGGAGTGGCTGGTGGGGTATGGGGGTTTCACCAGTTTTTTCTAGCCTGGGCTCTACTGGAATTGATCGTGTGGAGAAGCCAGCAGACAGACTCTGGTTTCTAATTGGCAGAGCTGCTCATGGGAGGGGAGGCAGATGAAGGGACATTAATAGCATGAAATTAAATTAAAAGAAGGGCATCACTCCTTTTTTCTCCCTTAAAGAAGACCCAGAAGGCTCAAAGCCACCTGCTTGACAAATAGCTTTTCTCTCATTTGAATTCAATAGTGTGTTTGGATGGGAAGAGTTTGTTTTCAGATGATCAGGATGGAGGCAAGAGATTGCAGAGTGACACTGGGAATCCAGTCATTTACCGAACGTCTGTTGAATACTTCCCAAGTTCTAGGCACAGGGATGCAGCAGTGAACAAAACAGACAACAGTCAGTGCTCTCCTGGAGCTTAGGGACTAAAGCAGAGGGAGGCATACGGTGAACAAAGGAGCTCATAAATGTGTAAGACGTCAAATGGGTTAAGTGCCATGGAGGAGAAGCAAGTAGGGTAAGAAGTTCAGAGAATGCCAGGGGAAGGATACGGGGGCTCTTGTATGCAGGATGGTCGGAGAAGTTATCACTAAGGTGACGTTTGAGCAGAGCCTTGAAGGAAGTATAGAAATGAATACACTAATTTAAGCAGAGTTGTCTTTCTCTACGGTGTACCTGAGAGCCTATGGAAAGATCTCACTTGAGGCTGAAATGGTCAGCTCAGTCAGGCAGCTCAGTCTCTGGGCCATCCTGCTTTAGATACAGGATACCAAGTCTGATTCATGATCGTCGTTACACCCTCATTCATGATAATAACAGTGAGCTGGATACGACTCTAAGTGAATGGGTCTTTAAACCTTCAAAACGCCTGTCCACGGAGACTGTCTTATTCAGTCCTCTAACAAGGTAAAGGTATCATCTCCATGTTGCAGATGTGGAACCTGAGAACTCTGTATATGGAGTGACAAGCCCAGGACCATATCCCGAGTGAGGGCCAAAGTGGACCTTCAAACCCAGACTCTGCCACCCATCAGATCTGTGTTTCTCCCTGCAGGGCAGCTGGGCACCCAGCATACCACCTTGCACGAAGCAGAGGATGATATTTATTTTTTTGAAAACAAAAATAAAACCATAGACTAGGGCTTCCCTGCTGGCACAGTGGTTGGGAGTCCGCCTGCCGATGCAGGGGACACGGGTTCGTGCCCCGGTCTGGGAAGATCCCACATGCCGCGGAGCGGCTGGGCCCGTGAGCCATGGCCGCTGAGCCTGCGCCTCCGGAGCCTGTGCTCCGCAACGGGAGAGGCCGCGGCGGTGGGAGGCCCAAGTACCGCAAAAACAAAACAAAACAAACAAACAAAAAAAAAACCCATAGACTAAGAGGATATGATGACTAAATGCAATATGGGATCCTGAATGGGATCCTGGAACAGAAAATGGACGTTAGTGGAAAAACTGGTGAAAATATGAATAAAGTCTGTAGTTGAGTTAATAGTAATGTATGAGTGTCAATTTCCACTTGACAGAAGTACCTTGGATATGGAAGGTGTTAACGTTAAAGGAAGCTGGGTGAAGGGTGTATGGGAACTCTCTTCTATCTTTGCAATTTTTCTGTCAATATAGGATTGTTCCAAAGTGAAAAATTTATCCAAAAATAAATGAATAAATCCGCATACACTCCGACTCACCAGCCTCCTCAGGTTAATGAGGAGAGCCATAATGGGTCATCAAGTAATTGAATCCCTGCTGCTACTAATCATCCCTAGAGTTGCCTGTGTGAGAAGGAGCAAAATTATAAACCAATGCCTGTAACCACGCTGGAAGAGGAATGGAGGAGGTGTCTCCCCCCGAGGCTGCCCCCAGGTGAACTTCTCGTATACCGTATAACCTATATTTTAGGCTATACCAAGTATGCCATTTATATGTGATGATGGGCCACCAACTCATTCTCACTTGATACTGTAGCAGACAGATGGAAACCTAGTTTTATTTGTAGGGCTGCCTCATGTGACTCTATGAATCGGGGTGACTAATGGCAGTGAAAGAGTGGCGGGAGGTGGTGAGAACGGAATCAGACAGAGAGGGAAGGTGTAACGCTGGTTTTCTCTTATGGTAGAAAACATCAGGGCCAGGGAACGGTGTCTCCTGGAATGAAGGAAAGAGAGCGGGGTCAAGGGCTTCCTTGCCTTGATGTCCTACTCACAAAGCAAGCGGGCTGGGGATCAGTCCCTCCAGCTGAAAACCACTGAGTCCAGAGCAAGTGATTGGTCCAGCCTCACTGTGCAACTGCCGGGGAGACACAGCTTAGCCTGTCTGGGTGACCTGGTCTCCTAACGGTTTCCAGAGGGCTTGTTCCTTGGCATGTGGGCATTTGGTTGGTGTAGCCCTGAAATATAGGACAGGCAGAAGATGCTCAAATGGACAGGAAACCATCACCACGAGTCTGTTAGAAAGCATCGAATGTTTAAAAGAGTAGGGCAGCCACTCCCAGATAGACTTTATTTTAAGCAGGCTCTGATCTTGTGAAATAAAGAGGTCCGGCATTTCCCATAGTGTGTTTTCTAGAACACAAGTGCCATGGATGGAAAGATGTGTTACAGGGAGAAAATAAAAGTGCTCTGTGTGCAGTTTTCCAAGCTTGATTGATCAGAGAACTCATATATATACACAAATGGTTTTATATATATATACTTATATATGTACATATAAGGAATAGATTTTATATACGTGTGTGTGTGTCTGTATAAGGAAGATATATACATGTATCAGATCGCTGAACTAGAGTGCTATACAGAAACATTTTGGGAAACACTAAAGTTATCTGAGGTCAAAGCTGAAAAAAAAAACACCCCAAAATGAATGCTAAATTGTGACTCTGAAACTTGTTTCTGCATGTTCGTTTTAGCAAGTCAGTTTCCCACATTTTTTTTTCCTATTTTGTTAACTTGACTGCCCTTTTCTCAGAAGAAAAATGGCAAATGGCATGCAGATGATCCTTCCCCCTCCGTTGTGTACTGTGTCCAAGGGAGACTGAAGTACTGCGTGTGTTCCCTGAGATGAGGGTAGCCAAGCCATGTGACAGCTCGGTGGTGGGTCTCTAACCCAGAAACCCACCTGCGACATTGGTATTTTGGGAGCTAAAAAAGAACCTCTTTTTAAAAAATGCCACTGAAGCCCCACATTCCGCCTCTGTCAGGTGTGGTTTTCACACAAGGGATCCCCAGCACTTCCACATACACAGGTGTGTTTGTCACCCTGTAAGATGAGCATCTTTACTGCTCCCAGTACCAGGTCATTGGACATGCCAGGCTAGGTGGGATCGCTCTTTGACTACGTGACGATTTCTAGCTAAGCTAATCCTCACCCCACTCCCTGGTACCAGACTTTCTCATCCCATGTTGCCCCCAGGGGAGAGTCCTGAAAGCTGCCGACCTGACCTTTGGAAACTGCCTGCCAGCCCCTTCCCAGCCGGGGTCCCACCTCAGCTTCCACGTCCCCTGACTCTTTACCCCCATATGCGTAAATTCTGCCCCCACCCAAGCCCTGCTTCTCACTCCTCCAGGCATGTTCCCAACACGTCCGTGTCCCGTCTCAGGTACAGGGTCCAATTCCATTTTGTGATTTTGCCTCTGGTAGAAACTGAACCTCAGTTTCCTACCTGGCATATTATATCAATATGTACTTAGACTCCACAAATAATGTAAAGGATAAGTAACAGAAAGAGGGAAAATTTAAGGAAGGAATTTTCTTTCTCTTTAGGTTAGATGTCGGGGAGAGGGAGCTTTTCAGATATCTCATTTGAGGATGAAACGGTTGGTTCAGCGAGGCCCTCAGACTCTGGCCTGGCCCTCATCAGACATGTGTGACCTCAGACGTCATTTGAAGTCTCCGAGCCTCTCTTTCCTGGGCCGTAAACATGAATTGATGCTCCTACTTCCCTCTTGGGGTTTTGATTCAATGCTGTGAAACTTGTGGGGAGCCTAGAGCAGTGCCTCCTGCATAGAAAACTACATGTTGTTATTCTTAGGATGAGAATTCCATTAACCAAATAAAAAAACAACCAAGTTGAAAAAAGTGTGCAAAGATGTAAACAGGTAGTTCAGAGAAGTGAAGATGGCTCATAAACATATGACTAATGCTCTAGGTACTAAAAAACAAAGGATGATAAATAAAAATGCTTATAGATGGCAAAAATGTGAAAAAATAGAGACAATCTAGTGCTGGCAAGGGTCAAGGGGACTTGTGAGCCTAAATTGGTATCAATGAAAATGATAAAGGCACATACCTGCCCTGATCCCGAAATTCACCAGCTATGGAAACACACATGTACACAAAGATACACACACACACACACACACACATAAGAGTGTTCCCTTGCAGTGTTGTTTGCAGTTGAGAGAGTTTAAAAATGACCTCAATGTACAGCAGGGACGGCGCTTTAGAAAATTATGGTGAATTGGTACTGCGGAATACTTTACGGCCATTTAAAAAGAAAGAAGTGAATCTGTAGGTCCTGACATGGGAGGACATTTACAACATGCTTTTAACTGGAAAAAGGTTTCTGTGCGATATGTTTAATCTGATCCCATTTTTATACAGAAACAAACAGTTATATATGTGTGTGCACATGTAGATGTGTTTCTGTGTTCATGGAAAGAGCATGGGAAAATACCAGGGAACTGTTAGTGGTAGTTTCATCTGAGGAGTAGAAATTGGGAGGGTGAAGGGGAACTGGTCCACATTTTCCTTTAAATACGTCTGTATTTTTTAAAATATATATATTTTTAAACAAAGAAAACAAAAAAGAAAGCCCAAGAAAATGAAGAGCAAAGACTAATCTTTATAGCACAGGATTATTGACAAGATGAAATGAGATCATGCTTGGCAAACATCTAACACAGTGCCTGATGCTTACTAAGTACCCAATAAATGCTTCTGTCCTCTTGGCCCTCCCTCCGTAGACTCTGGGCCACCCTGCCCCTCTGAGTCCATCCCAGTGTTTTCCCCCGACCGCGAGCTCAATAAACATGCAACGATGATCACAAGCTGGACAGCACCCCAGTGCCTGCCCTCATGGAGCCCCTGGTCTGGGGAACCCACCCTGTTTCATTTCCCAGCCGTTCCCTGGGTCCTTTCTTCTTGGTCTCCTTGTAAAAGGCTGCCTTCCTTCACTGGTTGCTGCCGGCCACACCTCCTGTCTCCCAGAAGGAGCCTCTCACCACCTCCCAGCGTGGGGCCGGCTTTGTCACCAAGCACATTCCAAGGGTGAATCTTATCATTTGGGTCAGGTCTGCTCACTGGTTTGTTTCTTTTCTGTTTCCGCTCATGGCCAGGCTTTCCCACTCCCGGGCGGGTGTGTGGGCTTTCCTGGGTCCCTTCCCCCACTAGCTTCCACCTGGCTTTGATGAATTCCATCATGTCTGCTTAAAATCATTTCACTTCCAATTTGCTAATTTAATTCTAGTCTTACAGAATTTTGGCAACCCTGCCAAATTGGGTGCCAGATGCAGATTTAATGAGCATATTTTCAGTTCTTTTTTTTTCTTGTCTGCATGGAGATGCCGAAGAGAACGGGTTCTGGAACTAGTCCCCAGAGGGCTCCCTGGAACACCCCACCCAACGTTTGACCTTGAGGCCCCGGGCATGACCTTCCAGCCAGGTCTCTCCCAGTCTGACAGGTAGAGTTCATGTCTGCTCCCCTGAGAAGGGAGCGGTTATTGCATCATCCTCCCAGTCCTAGAAGCCTCAACCCAGTTCCCATCGTTTGGGCTTCACAGGAAGTGTATTTGGAGAAAATTACTTATTTCCTTCAGCCCATGTCTTCCAGCAGCCATGTGCAGCTCAACAGATGTTCACGGATTCGTCTCTTTTACAAACACATACTGAGCGTTTTCTAGAGTGATTTCTCAAAGTGTGGTCTGTTGACAACCTACAGTGGAATTCTGGGGGTGGGGGGGAGGGGGCGGGTAATGCATATTCCTGGGCCCTACCCACAGCTGTAGCATCAGTCTGGATTCCACCCCTGAGGGGATGCTAGTGCCTCCAGCAATTCCAAGTGTTACCTAATTTCAAACTCATACGGACCCCTTAAGGAGACATTTTAATCTCCAAGGGAAAGACTCAGAGAAGTCAAACGGGTGGCTCAGGATCCACAGCGGCGAGTATCAAAGCTGGGACTTGGCGTGAGCCTTTCGGTTCTTAGTGTAGGGCTCTTGCCGTCTCTGGTCGCAGTGGTTCAGGGCTGAGAGCTGTTGTTCTCGATCCCAGCGGATTCACAGCAGGCCTGTGCCTGCCGTTGTGCATCCACACACACCCTGCTTCACAGACGAGGACACGGAGACCACGTTCCCACCGCCAAGCCGGCAAGTCTGCAGTGCTGTCAAAGCAGGGGCCACGACTCACACCACATCTGGTGCTAAATTCTGTGCCAAGAGACGCAAAGGGCTGAATGGTGGAAAATGGTTGTTCCCTCGAGGACCAGGAGAAATGGGCAGAGCTCTCCAGTTCTGGCACGGAGGCCTGCCCTGCTGCTGGGCGAGTCACATCTATTCCTGAGCCTCGGGCTTGTCGTCAGTACAGGATAGGGTTGGCTACGGTCGGTGATTTCCAAACTTCTTTGGAAAGTTCTCACTTCTTTGTGGCCCCAATAAAATCTTGTACATTATGTACAGAGAGACAAAATTGGAGATGCCTGGAGTGGCTCAGAGCTTTCCAGGAGGCAATTTGGAACATCTCATTTAGCATTAGCATGGGTCATCTGTGTGCGTCCTCCGGCCACCCTGCCCCCCAACATAACAGGTGGCTACAGCCTAGCCTTGGGGTCTGGCCCCTTGGGCTCCCGTCCGGCCCTACCACTTTCTGGCTGTGTGACCCTGGCAAGTTGTTTCCCTTCTTTGAGTCTCAGTTTCTTCCCTGTGAAATGGGGACCATAGCAGTTGAGGTGAGGATGAAATGAACTAGTGCATGCAAAATACTTAGCACAGTGCCTTGCATGTATCAATAGAAGGTACGGTGACTCTTGTTTTCCTTTGATGGGTTAGGATGTTAAAACATGAGAAGTTAACAGTCATGGCAGAGATTTCCCAGGGCCCTAGAAACACCATGTCGCATGAGTGAGTGCTGTGGACGGTGAGGCCCAGATATTTGTGGGTCTATATATTTCAACAAATTTTTTAGCCCCTGTAGGGGGTGAGATCTTCTAAGAGAGAAACTCCCTGGTGGAGTGAGGGGCATGGTTTCGACTGAGATTCCCAGGTGGGAGTCCCAGAGTGGGAATGCAGAACAGGCTGGCAGGGCTCACCTGGAGCAGAGTCAGGGCCGGGAACAGCTGAGCTGGTGTGAGTGGGCCTCTGGCTGCTTCCTTCTGTGGGACCTGCTACCTCAGGGCAGGGCCCAGTCACATCCCAGAGGCCCAAGGACGGGGCAAGATCAGAGCATCATGGGCTTCAAGGCCACGGGGGTGCCCAGTGGATCTCAGTGCTGGTGGCGAGAGGTCAGAGAAGGAAAGGTTGGGACACTGCAGGGACCTGCTGGGACCTCCCGTGCCCGCAGTGCCACAGGGTTGGGGGCAGTGAGAGTGAGAGAGTGAGTGGTACCGGGAAGGGATGTTTGCCATCTCAGTGGGACTATTTCTGGCTCTGCTCCTGCAGTCACTGTGGAAACTGCACGTGCCCAGTTCAGTGTGGAAACATGACGAGTTTTTCAAGAGTGATGTACACTAAGCAGCCAGCCAGAAAGCTGCCGCCACGGCTGCTGGCAGAGTGAGAGTGTGTGTCTGCCCCCTCCCCTCCCTACCCCACCCCACCCCCATCTCCTTCTCTCTCTGCCTGGGCTGCCTTTCTCCTGGAGCTGTATTTGGGGGAGATGTGTTCTGTGCTGTGTGGTAGGTAGGCAGAAAAACGGACTTCAGAAGACGTCCCCACCCTCATTCCTAGAGCCTGTGAATACATTACATGGCAAAGAGGAATTAAGATTGCAGACGGGGGCTGCCCTGGTGGCACAGTGGTTGAGAGTCCGCCTGCTGATGCAGGGGACACGGGTTCGTGCCCCGGTCTGGGAAGTTCCCACATGCCACGGAGCGGCTGGGCCCGTGAGCCATGGCCGCTGAGCCTGCGCGTCCGAAGCCTGTGCTCCCCAACGGGATAGGCCACAACAGTGAGAGGCCCGCGTACCGCAAAAAAAAAAAAAAAAAAGATTGCAGACGGAATTATGGTTGCTAATTAGCTGAATTTTTTTTTAAATAAATTTATTTAGTTAGTTAGTTTTGGCTGCGTTGGGTCTTCGTTGCTGTGCACGGGCTTTCTCTAGTTGCGGCGAGCGGGGGCTACTCTTCGTTGTGGTGCGGGGGCTTCTCATTGCAGTGGCTTCTCTTGTTGCGGGGCATGGGCTCCAGGCATGCGGGCTTCAGTAGTTGTGACATGCGGGCTCAGTAGTTGTGGCTCGCGGGCTCTAGAGCGCAGGCTCAGGAGTTGTGGCGCATGGGCTTAGTTGCTCCACGGCATGTGGGATCTCCCCGGATCAGGGCTCGAACCCATGTCCCCTGCATTGGCAGGCAGATTCTTAACCGCTGTGCCAGCAGGGAAGTCCCTAGCTGACTTTTAAATAGGGAGATTATCCTGGATTGTCCACTTGAGCCCCGTGCAGTCACAAAGGGCTTTAGATGTGGAAGCGGAAGGAGACTCAGTGTCAGGGATGTGATGTGAGGGAGGCTCCACTGCCATGGCTGGCTTTGAGGATGGAGGAGGGGGCTGTGAGCCCAGGAATGCAGGCAGCCCCAAGAAACTGGAAATGGTGAGGAAATGGACTCTCCCTAGAACCTCCAGAAGAAACAGAGCCCTGCCAGCACCTTGATTATTGCCCAGTGACCCGTTTTGGACTTGTGACCTCCAGAACTGTAAGAGAACGCGTTTGCGTTGTTTTAAGCCACTGCGTTTGGTGGTTGTATGTTACAGCAGCAGCAGCAGGCAGTGACCGGGGAGGCTGAGACTATCATGGGGAGAGGTCCGCAGAGAGGAAAGCTGCAGCCACGATCTTTTGTTTTCCCTAGGTCTGATCATTGCCTGTTGCCTCACTCTGGACACGGGTCCCCTCTGGCCAGCTTGCTCTCTGAGTGAGCAAGTGACTGTCCCCTCTTTTTCCTCCAGGCTCCCTGTCCTGTCCCCTCTAAGTGACTTCTCATTCCTCTGACACTTGGTGCCACTCCTGGGGCTTGTCACTTGGGGACCTTGCGTTGTCTGCTTTAGCCACCAGCAAGCTGCTGCTGCCCCTACTCCCACACACCCCTCCCTGCCACCAGCCACTCGCTGGGCTTTTTGCCAGAACCTAGGGGAAGAATTAGTGACTTCTGCCTGTTGAAGCCGGTTGTGCTCCCAACTGGTCGGAGCCACGCTCTGTGCTGTGTGCTGAAAGGGCCTGGACTTGAACACCGGGTTCCTGGGGTTCGGTCCTGGTTGTGGCACCCGGTAACTCCAGCCCTCGGCTGATCACGTCCCTCCTTCCTCATGAAGAGGCTGGAGGGAAACAGGATTGGTGTGAAAGCCTTTGACAACACCGCTGTCCCGGTGAGCGTGGCTGTCAGTGTTACTTTTCTCTCCCAGAGCTGAGTCCAGAAGTAATAGCTCCTCTTCCCACTGTGGCATATGTCACCACCCTGCCTGGAGCCCTTCTCCCCTTGCTTTAGACACTTCCCACATGCCTAGACCTGGGGAAGCCTAGAGAAAATGTGGAGAACCAGGGCTAGGATGTGCGTGAGGCACTCGCTGAGTGCCCAGGGTGCAAAATTTCAGGAGGTCCTCACCCTCAGCGTCACGCAAACGTGGTAGGGAAGTCTAACCCCACACTCCCTTAATAGACGAGGAAACTGAGGCCTAGAGAGTGGAATGCCTTGCTCCAGGGCACATGGGGGGGCTGGCGGTAGAGCTGGGACCAGAACCCAGGTCTCTCCCCTTCAGCTCCAGGGAAGGTCCACTCTTCTTCCAATTAAATGCATGAGTGAGTGGCTGAATGACTTTATTACTCCAGCATATATTTATGGAGCGCTTATTCTGTGTTAATAGTGTGCTAGGGGCTGGGCTTCAGTTTGGGAACAAGGCAAGCAGGGTCTGGTCCTCCCCTGAGAATTTATATTCTGTGAGGAAAGAATAAGTAATGAGGCAGTTAATTCTTTAATTACAACGATGATGAATGCTATCCAGGGGTTGGAAGTCATGGGCTGTGAATGGTTGTACAGGTTGTGCACTGCACAAGTGCATGTAGCAGTCCTACCGTGGGGCCTCCATTAAGGAGGTTACAGTATAATTTGGAAGACAGGACTAGTATATCCTTAAAGTACCAGTACGAAATCATGAGTACTGGTTTTAACCACCATCATTGTGTTTAAAACAACAGGCTGGAAGGAGGGCCCAGAATTGCAGCCCTCGTTCCTTCTTCTCCAGGGATCTGGGCCCTCACCTTCTTTCCCTCCCTGTTTGATAATCAGATCACATGCAGTCAGCCCTCACTGGGACTCTCAGAGGAGAAGCCCTGCAGCCAGAAGGGCCTGGGAGACCAGGAGGAATGAGGCATTGCCCTCTCTTGGGGGGCAGAGCTCCTGTTGTCCTGGACAGGGTTCAAAGGCAAGGAGTTCTGTGATGGCAGAATAGGCTGGAATCTTCAGAAATAAAAGCTTCTCTGCCTGGACAAAGTCCAGCTCTCAGCATCACCTGTTTTTTAGAATGGTGGGCCTGGAAGGAGTCTGGCTTCTAGGAATTAGGCGTCTCCCTGCCACCAGCGCACTGCATGGCTTTGCACCCCGCGCATCTCCGGATGTTTCCACAGGCATGGAGAAAGCGCGTGGAAAAGCATGGGAAGGTGGATGTTGCTTTACTAAAGTATCTTGCCTGTCTGTCAGGCAAGGCCAGCTCCTGGGCAGCCGTGGTGTGATGTCCTGTGGGCCAGCAGCACCCCTCCCACACACTAGTTGGGGGACTTTAACAAGCCCCTCACCTCCCTGAGCCTCACTTTATCTGTAAGACAAGAGTGAGAAAGACCTATCTCACCCAACTGTTAAAATCGAAAAGAAGGTCCAATGTGTGCAAGGGCGTTTTACGTCTCTGGTTTATGAGGACACAGAAATTGCCACCAAATGAGGGCATTCCTTCAAGAATCAAAAGGCCAGTTAACTGAACGGATAAAGAAGATGTGGCACATATATACAATGGAATATTACTCAGCCATAAAAAGAA
>NW_021145985.1:21078-28523 GCF_002837175.3 Physeter macrocephalus | reverse complement strand
TGCATAGCATAGGGAGATCAGCTCGGTGCTTTGTGACCACCTAGAGAGGTGGGATAGGGAGGGTGGGAGGGAGATGCAAGAGGGAGGAGATATGGGGATATATGTATACATATAGCTGATTCAGTTTGTTATACAGCAGAAACTAACACAACATTGTGAAGCAATTATACTCCAATAAAGATGTTTTAAAAAAAGAATGCATTGTAGAGTTGCAATAAGTTGAAAACTTAATTATAAAGATTTAAATTATTCTTGGGAAAAAACAAAAGGCCATCTAACATATTTCCTGAGTGAGAGATCCATCCTGGCTTTCAGGAGGAGCAGAGAAAGACACGTGGTACTCTGGTTTTTTTTAAATAAGGAAGAATTATTCTGACTGGTAGATAAATCAACTCCTTGGCAGGGAGTTAAAAGAGAAGGGGTCCTTGGAGATGGGCTTGTTCTAGTCTCTGGTTTGACAGAAGGGGAAACTGAGGGCTAGAGGAGAACATTATTTGCCTTCGGTCACATGGCTGGTTAATGGCAGAGCTGGGGTCCTGCCCACCTCCGGTGCCACCCCACACCCTGCCCCATATTCTGGGAATTTAGCTATTTAAAGAAGAGTAGGTAGAGACAACCTGTCAGGGAAACAGGAGGGTGACCCCGGTGAGAGTAGAAGGATAGGAAGGTGGGCACAGTCCGGACAGGGGGTGGGCAGGAAGGGCAGGAGGGAGGCAACAGCGTGGAAGGTCTTGGTTCCGAGTGGCCAGAGGCAGAATGCCCTTCAGATTCCCCTCCTCCTGGAACCGCCCAAAGCCTCAGCCCATCTCCGGGTTCCCAGGTGTACAGCCGCCACAAAGGTAAGCCTCAGGCTGTTTGGGGTCCTAGGCTGCTGCACAAAGGGCGATGTTGGGGACCATGGACCTGCTGGTTTGGCAGAGTGACATGTTGCTTGTCCTGGAAAATGAGTTCCTGAATGTGGTGATGTCAGGGGCAACACCCTGGAAGGCAGGCCAGTGGGGGTGTGTTTACTGGCTGTTACTCATCACTCATTCACTCCGCACGCCAAGCACTGTGCTAACAAGCCCCGGAGGTACACAGACGGTACACGTTGTTCTTGCCCCCAAGGCGCTCGCTGTCTGTGGGGAAGACGGACACACAGGAAGATAACTATCACAGTGTGCGGGGTCGGTGTTGCAGCAGAGCTCTGGCTGGAGGGTCAGGAGCAAGAGAGAAGGGTTCCAGCCCAGTCCCTGGATGGTGGAGGGGCTGGGGGAGAAGGAGGAACTACCAGGGCCGAGCTTTCAAAGGATGGGTGGGAGTTCGCCTGGCAGAGAGGGGAGGGAGGATCTTCCTGAAGAAGGGTTTGGAACCTGGGAAGAAGGTGGCGTGTCCAGGTATTAGGAAGCTGAAGAGCAAGGAGTAAGGAAGAGTGTCAGGTGATGGGTGAATCTGGAAGGTCACGGTGGCTGTATGGGGAAGAGGCTCTGACACCCACTTAAGGAACCTGGATTTCTAAGGGTGGTCAGCAGGCGCTGGAAGTGGTTATGGCGCACCGTGATACTTGCTTACTCTGAGATGCAGAAACATCGCTCTGCATGGCGGGGAGAGTGGGCCCAGTGGCAGTGGGTGGACAGGAGTCCAGGGCCTTGAGAGACTCTTACGGAGCCAGTTCACTGAGAACCTGGGGACACGTGGAATGTAGGGGGTGCAGGAAAGGGAGCAGTCAGAAACAGCTCCTGGACTTCTCAGTATGCCTCGGATGCTTTGCAAGGCCCCCCTATGCTGAGGTTCAGGGTTCCACCCTGGGCGGTAGGCTGCTTACCTGGGACAGCAGTAGAGCCAGGGCTGGGCTGGGGCTGTGAGCCCCTTGAGGTCCTGACTGACACCCCATCTGCTAGTTCCCTCAAGGAGAGCTGAGAACATGTGGATGCTCTGGGGCTGTTGACTCATCTTCACCAACACACCTACACTCAGGGGTGGTCACCTGAGAGAACTCAGGGTTTATCCCCTTGTTCATTGTCGTGAATTATGCTCAAAGCTCTGTGAATGATACAGAGATGTATCACACACATCTTAGTCCTGTCCTCAAAGGTCATGTGGTTTGTCTGTGATGCTGACAAACATCTGTATAAGTATTATGTTCCACATATACAGGAGAGAAAAGGGAAAGGCCACAATAAAGAGACCACATGCTGTAAATGAGAGATCATTTCTGGCCAGAGAGGGGAGGGCATGGAGGGCTTCATGGAGGAGGTGGCATATGAACTGGGCTCACATGGGTGGATGTGGTTGGATTTGGCCACAGTGAAATGGAGAAGAGCATTCCAGACAGGCAAAACTGCACAGAAGCAGGCCAACTGTGAGCATGGTAGTTTGGCAGGAGCAGGGGTTCTATAGGGGAGCATTGATGTCAGGGGCAGCCCGGCTATTAGTAGAGGAGATCTCAAGTGTAGACTTTACTCTCCAGGCAGAACCACTGAAGACTTTGGTACAGGGAGGGGCGTGGTGAGAGCTGAGTGTCAGTTTATTTGGCCTAGTGGAGAGGGTGACCTTTCAGACGCTGCTATGTACTGGTCCAGAGGAGGGGATGACTCTACTGAGGTCTTAGCAAGGGTGATGGAAAAACAGGACTCTATCCATACTTATTGACGTTTATTGAGGCTTTAGGCCAGGCACTGTTCTAAGCACTTTATGTGGATGAACTGAGTCTCCCCAAGGCCAGCCATGCGGGTACTACTGTTATTCCCATTTTACAAAGTAGTTTACCGCAACCAGAGATGTTAGGTAAATAACCTGCCTAGGCAGGTCACACAGCTAGGAAGTGGAAGAGGCAGAGATTCGAACCCAGGGGCCTGTCCTCTTAACTTCCACCCTAGAAATGGCTTCCCAAGGGGACAGATCAGATGAAAGGTGGCCCTGGCAAGGTTGGAATGGTTTCTCCCACCTCTCAGACCCACCCCCCCGGAATGGTGGGGCTGTCTGGCTCTGAGGGCTGACCCTGGTGCTCTTCACCCCAGTAAGCTGTGGGGGCCCCTCTGGGCCTGATTGGTTCACCGATTCAAACCAGCCTACATATAGGAGGTGACAATGTAAATAACTGATGCAATGGAAACTTTCTATGGAAAAAGGTACCCACTCAAACAGCTAAAAAGTCCAAAAAAAGGAAGAACAGCAGAGCAGACCCAGAGGGCTCTGTAGCAAACAGTTTCCTTTGGCACAGCCTTTTCTGTCTGCCTGAGGCTCTGAGCTGGTGAGGGAGGAAGCCAGCGGCACTGGACAGGTGGAGATCTAGACCAGAAGCTTGGCTGGATCCCTGGAGGGCCCGGGGTCATCAGGCTTCCCCTCTTAGCTAAGGAGGTAGCCATGTGGGTGCAGAAAGCAATTCTTCCTCCAAACACACACCCTGGTTCTCAGTCTCCTCCGAAGGCCTTGATTGGGGCCCCTCCCTTCTGCGGACCAGTGGTTGAGGTTTTGCAGTCCCCAGTGTCTCCCAGGGCTTCAACCTGCTTTTTTTTCCCCCGTGCCCTCCCTGTCAATAAGTTGCATCAGTCTTGTTATGGGATCTGAAATCTTCTTATTTTAGCACACAAAATCATTGTAAATATAAGTAAAGCTAAAAGATCAGAAATAACCAAAAGAGGAAGAGGAGAAGGCCATTTTTTGGACAGTTGACTCTGTATTATTTAATTCTTACACCGACCCGAGCTCTGCACTGTTGCTCCCATTTTAGAGGTGAGAGACTGAGACTTGAAGTGTTAAGTGACTTGCCTGAAGCCACACAGCAACAGAGACCAAGTGGTACCTGGTTTTATCTAACACTGAAACCTGGGGCTCTCCTTCTGCTGTGCAAAGCTGTCTACATCTCTGTTTCCTCAGTTGTCAGATGGTAGCATCAGTGTGACAATGAGATAATAGAAGGACGACACTGGCACATGGTAGGCACTCAACAAATGTGGGTTTCCTTCCCTACCCCTCCCTTCTGCCTCTACAAACTGGGGAGATGTGATGAGCCTTCTTGTGGGGAAACAGCCTTAGTTTGGGGATCCTTGGGTGGAAGGGAGGTAACCACTGATTTTCTGGCCTGTCTTCCCTACTTGATTGAGAACACCGTGTGGCAGGGGCCAGCCCTTCTTCACCTTTGCACCCTGGGGTCTAGCCCAGTGACAGGGAGTGTCTTGTCCAAGGTGGCTGGATGCAGCTGGACCTCAAAGGTGGACCAGTCCAGTGGGCTGTTTATTGCACCCGGCTGCAGGAGATTTCCGGTGAGAGAGGGCCATCACTAGGTGTGGCCTGGTATGGCAGGAAACAACTCCTCTACCCTTCTACCCCTGGCAGCTGTCAGCACCTCAACCTCACGTGCAGGCCCTGGGGTTTCATCTGCACTTTCTCTTCCTGTCACTCTTTATTCTTAGTCTTCTGGGCTAGGTGCCCTCTATGTGCATTCAGGGCCTTCCTCCCCACTTCCCTGCAGTGTCTTAAAACCGTGGATGTTTCTTCTGCTAATCCCCATATAGAGTTTGTGGGACCGGATATTCTTGCCTATCACTAAATGGAATCCATTACTCTGCACTTGAAGTTCCTCTTTTTCTGTCCTCAATACAAATGGAAATATATCACCATCCCCTGTTTTTAAAAACTCTGCTTTTACTGGAAAACATTTCCCAGGTCTTCTCAAGGTATGTCCTGTCCATATCAAAGGCTCTGAGCTCCACTGCCTCTCTTTCTGCTCATTTTTCTTGTTTGGGACACCTCACTCACTACTCCACGGGAGAGAGCAGCTTCTTGTCTGGAGAATGGGGCGAGGAACCAGGAAGGATCCAGAAGCAGCCCGTGAGCTGTCCAGTGCTTGTGGCAGTGTTCTCAGACTGAAATGCAGAAACGTGAAGCAAAGGAGCGCATCCCAGGAAAGGGAGAGCCCGAAGCCTACCACAGGGAAGGAGGCAGGAAACCTTGTGGAGCCAACCCCAAAACAGAATCCAGAAAGAGGAGAAGTGGACAGAGGGAGGACGACTTGGATGGTCTCCCACTGTAACTGAAGAAGAGCACAGGCATTAATTGAGTGCCTTTTGTATGTTGGGTCCATGCTACATCTCTCACACACTTTGTCTCATCCAGTCCTCACAACAAACCCAGGGAGGGGTCATGTTCTTCACTTTTTACTCATGAGGAAAGAGGCTCAGAGAGGTTAAGTAATTTAGCTGAGGTCACACAGCTATTAATGGGTCTGAAACCAAGTTCCTGTGATATCAGGGCTGTCTCTCTGTGCTTTCCTGTGCTGCTTCCCTGGTGTTAGGTAAATGAAGCAGTAATTCTCCCCATTTCCCCTCCCAATTGCTAAGTAGCCCCACATGATCCCCCGAGATTATGCCATGTGATTCTGCCATGTGAGTCCCGGTGTCTTGGATTTTTGTGTTTTCTTATTGGTTTTA
The DNA here is from genome assembly GCF_002837175.3 of Physeter macrocephalus. Lineage (NCBI taxonomy): Eukaryota > Metazoa > Chordata > Mammalia > Artiodactyla > Physeteridae > Physeter > Physeter macrocephalus. The sequence goes on along the minus strand of NW_021145985.1, from coordinate 23,112 downwards.
TTTCTGTTACCACCGTAACAGAAATAAAAATTAGAAAGATCCGTCCCACAATTCCCTGCCCCAAGCAGATCAGACTCAGCTTATCCGTGTGCCAACCCCATCTGCGGATGTCCCATTCACAGTGGAGGGACAGTCTGTGTGTCAGGAGGGCAACCGTGGCCTCAGAGCGGGCCTGTCTACTTTCTCTGGGATCAGGGTATGAGGCCCGTTGCTGGAAACCCAAGCCCCCAGGCTCCCCTGCCAGCCCTTAGAAAGCCACTGTGTTGTGACCCAGTGAGGCTGGCCCCTGCAGGCATCCGGGGTTTTTCTTTAACCCTTCATCAGCTGAACTTCCCTTGCAGTGATACCAACCCCCAGTGCCCAGGCCGGATGTGAGGTGCCCTCCACCTGCCAGCGGAGGCCGTGCTGTGATGCTTTGGTTCCACAAGGAGGGTGGGGAGGGGAGAGGACGGGCCTCCCTCCTTGTGGTTTTGGGTGGGGCCTGCAGAGGAGCTGGCCCTGGTCCTTCCTGCCCTGGGTGGATGCTACCTTGCAGATGGGCCCCTCTTGCCCTAGTAGGCCTTCCTTGTTCAGCTGCTTTCTAAAAAGAAGACAGTTTTATATCATTTTAAAATTGAAATTTTTAAATTCTAAAAGTGATACATGCTTATTGTAAAAAAAAAAAAAAAAAAAAAGAAGAAGAACAGTATACTAGTAGGCCTTCCTTGTTCAGCTGCTTTCTAAAAAGAAGACAGTTTTATATCATTTTAAAATTGAAATTTTTAAATTCTAAAAGTGATACATGCTTATTAAAAAAAAAAAAAAAAAAAGAAGAAGAAGAACAGTATAGAAATGTATAAAGAAGAAAATGCATGCTCTGAACCCCACTCACTGCACAGTCCCACCCCTAGGATGTGCTGACTACTTAATCCTGCAGGTCCTTTGTGGCATTAAAAGCTACACAGATATGTGTGTGTTTGTGATGTTGCTTTTCCCCTTTTTTTCACACCGTCCCATTGAGGGGAAGTGTGTGTAGCAGCTAAGTGTGTAGGCTCCGGAGTCAGACAGGAACCAAGGTTCACCGCGTGTCAGGTCTCTTTGCCTCACTAAGTCTCATGTGGAAAATGGGACCAGCAATAGTGCCTTCCATCGAGCAGGCTGTGAAAAGTAAGGGAGGTCACCGTGAGAAGTGCTGAACCCAATATTCAACACATAGATAAAGTCACAACAAATCTCTATTATTGGTAGGAGTATATATTTATTTTTAATTAAGAAAAGTTATTGTCCCATTATTATACCATTGGGTGGATTTATCATCATTTACTTATTAGGCCAATTCCCTGCTGATGGGTATTAAGGGTGTTTCCATATTCACTGATAAAAATAATGCTGCAGCCATTGTGTGTGTGTGCATCTGTATGTATGTTGTGTAAGATGTGTGTGTATTTGTGTGTGTGCACTTGTGAAGCTGCTGGGTCAACATAAATTTTGGTCAATCCTTCTCTTCAACACTGGATGGTAGCAGTCATTTTTGTCTTTGCCAGTCAAATCGGGGAAAAGGTGATATTGACTTTTAACATATATCCTTTAATTATTAATGAGGCCAAGTATCTTTGCATCTTTATTACACATTTTAATTTCTTGAGTAATGATCTGTTTATTTCCCCTCTCCATTTCATTAGCTGTGCATCTTATTGTTTTGTGGGTGCTTTTTACGTATTATAGATATTGACCCTGTTTTATATATGTTGCAGATATTCATAAATAGTCTGTCATTTGCTTTGTAACTGTTAATGGGGTCTTTTGTTGTATGTAGTGCTTACTTTTTTTATGTAGTCAGTTTTATTAATCTTCTCCTTTAAGAGCACTGAGATCTACTTCAGGCTTTGAACATTATTTTCCAACACTAAATTATGTAAATATTCTAATAGTTTTGGTGGTTTCATGGATTTGCTTATATGTTTTGTTTATATCTTTTTTGTTTGTTTGTTTTGTTTTTTGTTTTTTGTTTTTTTGTGGTATGCGGGCCTCCCTCTGTTGTGGCCTCTCCCGTCG
>NW_021145985.1:0-20881 GCF_002837175.3 Physeter macrocephalus | reverse complement strand
AGCGGCCATGGCTCACGGGCCCAGCCGCTCCGCGGCATGTGGAATCCTCCCAGACCGGGGCGCGAACCCGGTTCCCCTGCATAGGCAGGCGGACGCGCAACCACTGCGCCACCAGGGAAGCCCTTGTTTATATCTTTAATTCAAATAAATTTTGTTGTAAGTGTGGTACATGTACTCTATTTAAAATAGAATTCTACACCCTCCCTCACTCTGTATCCCATTTTATTGTCATGCCATTTATTTTACCTGCATGTTTGTTTCCTGCTCATCTCCCCTGGCTAGACCCTCAGCTCTACAAAGGCAGAGACCCTTTCTGTTTTGTTCATTGCTGCATATCCAGTGCCCAGAATAGTGCCTAACATATAGTAGGCACTTAGTAAATATTTGTCACATGAATATACAAACAGCCAGTTGTCACAGCTCTCTTTAGGTAATCCATTCTTTCTCACTAATTTGGAATTCTATCTTTGGTAGCCTTTTCTGTTTCTTCTTTTGTTATTGATCTATTCAGATTTTCCCCCTCTTCTTTAGTTTTACACTTTATGATTTTCTAGAAAATCATCAATTTTCAAATTCACTGACATCAAGTTATGTATCACATCCTCTTAAATTTAAAACAGTGTTAATATACATGATTACAATGCCTTTCTTAATGCTTATTTGTGATTTTGCTATTCACTGCTAGTCAGATTAGCCAGTGGTTTGTCTGCATTGTTTGTCTCAGAGAACTAATTTCTTTTGTTGTGGTTGCTGTACTTTCTCATTCATTCATTTTTGTTTTCAACTTTATTCATTTCTTCCTTCTAGATTTTTCTGGTTTATTTTATTTTTTTTCAGCTTCTTAGGTTAGATGCTTAATTCATTTAGTTTCAATCTTTCTTCTTTTATCATAAAAGCATTTAAGGTTTGTATTTTCCTCTAAATGCAGCTTTCGTTGTATTCCACAGGTTTTTAAAGTAGGATTCTCAATGTATAGTTTCAGTTTTGCTTCCTCTTTGACTCAAGTTTATTTAGAAAAGCATTTTTAAATTGTCCTGTGCACAGTTTTTTATTTTTTGGGGTGGGGGTTTGTTTGCTTGTTTGTTTCTTTGCTACTTGTTAGTTTCCAATTCTGTTATATTGAGAACTGAGCCTGTGATATCCATGTTGGAATTTGAGATTTTCTTGTTGTCTACTACAAAGACATTTGAGATAAAGGTGTTTTGTTTCTTGAGTATAAATGAAGTTAAGCTTACTATCTTCAAGTCCTCTATATTTTTCTTATATAAGGTTACATGTACCATCAAATTTTGACTAATGAGCTCAAGATCTCAAGATGCTTCCTGGGTTTTTGGTTTGTTTTGCCTTCTTGTGGTCCTAAGAATGTGTTATTTCATAAACTTTATGGTTCTGTTGTCCAGGGTGACAGTAAATGTTCATGATTTTTGTGTCTTCTTGGAGAAACAGACTCATTAGCAATATAAAATGCCCCATTTATTCTAACAGTTTTGCATTTTGACTGATATTAATATTGACTTTCCTGCATTCTTTTTGTTACCATTTTGCCTATTGATGTCTCTTTGCCATTTCTTTGATTTCAACCTTTATCAATTTGTGTTACTTCCAAACAGCATATGGCTGGATTTTTTTTCCCCAATCTAATCTGTCCTAGAGTAATTTCATTTACTCACATTCTTGTATTTATAATATGTTTGGTCTTACTTTCATCATCTTACTTTATGTCTTTTGTTTGTTATACCTTTTCCTTTCTTGTTTTCTTTTCCCTTTCCTAACTCTTGCTGAATAATTGAATTTCTTTGCTCCCCCCAACAGTGTTTTAAAAGGTCTGTATCTTATTTTTCTTCAGAAATGGTTACCCTTAAATAAAAAATATAATCCACACTTCTCTGTCAATGTCAAGAATTAAATGGAATCTAATTTCCAACAAGATGAGACCATTATTATCAACATTTGTTTAGATTTGACTGTGCGTTTTTCTACTCTTAGTGTTCATCATTGTTTCCTGTGTATCCTGTCTTGAACTTTCTTGAATTACTTATTCTGATACAGTTTTTATTTTGTTGGAGTAATTCCTGGAGTAATTTTTTTTTAAGAAAAGATAAGTGGGTGGCGTACTATTTTTAGTGCTTCTCTGTTTGGCTTTGAGACTTGGCTGAGTAAGGGATCTTAGGGCTTTAACCGTTTTTCCTCAAAGCTCTGTAGTCTTGGCTTTGTTGCCCTCTAGCAGTTAATGATGCAGATGTCAAGTGCAAAGTCAATTTGATTCTCAAAATTTGTATAGAGACTGTCAGAGAGGAAGCTGAGTTTATTGCTCACTGGGTAAGGGGGAACTTCACCTCCATGGAGCCTTGGCATATCTGGAGGAGCAAGGCAAGGTCAGGATTTGTTGAGGATTGGAAGTCTTTAAAATGGGTATGTCCGCATGGGGGTTGACTAGGATTGTGTAAGAAATACAATACAGCAGTCGCAGACAGGTAGAAACAGTGAGGAGGAATTTTGAGGCAAGGCAAGGGATTCAAAGAGCTTATGGAGCCTTCAGCACGTTTCAGTAATGAACAGTCAAGCCATTTGCCAGGGCTAGAGTCTAGTGGAAGCACTAAGTAATACTCATGAAGACAGTAAGGTGTGTGGGCAGGTGGTTTCTGTCCCTCCCCACCCCACCGCACTTTGGTCTCTCTGGCACCTGAAGGATTCACTCATTATCCTTGGATTTCAGGAATTCCATCCCTCCTGCCCTGCCCCGGCTCTGCTGCCTCTGTGTGAGTTTCCTGGGTGTTTGGCAGTTGGGCCTTTCCCTTGCCCATGTTGGGTGAGGCTGGCTGAGCTCTGATTAGACTCTCTGTCCCTCCCACTTGTCTGCTTTTCCTCAGACTTGCTGGCCAGCTGGTGCTACTATGGATCTGTTCTTACTTGTACATTTCTCTTTTCATTTCTGTGGTGTCTGGGGGAGAAGAGGTAGACAGATGGGCCCAGTTTGCCATATAGAACCTCAAGTGTGTGTAACATTCCCGGTGACCCCAATGCAGCTGTGTCCGCCAGGCTCTCCCACCTGCCATCAGAAGCCGGAGTGGCATTTAGGTTACGCTGAATGAAAGAGAGGAGAGCCGTGACTCACCCCTCCCACCTCATCCCATCTCCCAGACCACACCCCTGGGCCTGACCACATTACCTCACTGATTAAAACGGTTTGGTGACCTCACTCCCCTACAAGATCAAGTCCAGACTATCTCATATACCAAATTCTTTTTTTATACTTTTAAAAATAGATTTATTTATTTTTATTTATTTATTTTTGGCTGCATTGGGTCTTCATTGCTGAGCACGGGCTTTCTCTAGTTGCGGCGAGCGGGGGCTCCTCTTCATTGTGGTGCGCGGGCTTCTCATTGCGGTGGCTTCTCTTGTTGCAGAGCACGGGCTCTAGGCGCGCGGGCTTCAGTAGTTGTGGCATGCAGGCTCAGTAGTTGTGGCTTGCGGGCTCTCTAGAGCTCAGGCTCAGTAGTCGTGGCGCACGAGCTTAGTTGCTCTGCGGCATGTGGGATCTTCCCGGACCAGGGCTCGAACCCGTGTCCCCTGCATTGGCAGGCGGATTCTTCACCACTGTGCCACCAGGGAAGCCCTATACCAAGTTCTTTCCCTGCCCAGCTCTTCCCTCATGAGCTATCACTGCCCATTACCTCCAGCCATATGGACCGCGTGCAATTTCTCGCACCTTCAGTCAGTTTGGGATCTCCTGTCTATTTACACTGCTTCCTTTGTTTGAGATGCCCTCTCTCTTTCTCACACATTCAGACACCATCAGAATTTACTGCTCTTTTCATTATGCCTTCACCATGTAGCAGCTTAGAACCAGCGATGCTGTAATGCATTCCTTTGATTTCTTGCCCCTCACCCATTCCCACCCCAACTGTGATCCCCTTGAAGGGAGGGAATAAATCTTTGCTGTCTTCTATCTCCAGGACCTACTACCCAGCCTGGCCCCAAGTAGGCACTGAATGCACATCTGTTAAATGAATGAACGGCCGAATTGGGTTCTAAAGAGAATTGTTCTGTGCTGTGTGTGACACACCATGCCTGGCTCTAGGGGTGCGGGGATGCGTCAGACCAACCTGCCCCAGGTGTAGGCTGTCTACCGAGGCTTTAAGACTCCTGGAGTCTCTGTGCACAGGGGGTGCTGTTACTTACCCTAAGAGGCCAGCAGATGTGCTCTCTGCATTCTGGGGAAGCAGGACTTAAGTCCAGTTTGGCGGGAGCTGGGTGAGCCTTCTGAGGAAGGATGGGTAGGATTCGGCCAGGTAGACATGGTTGAGGGGGAGGGGGGTAGCATGTGAGCAAAGGCTCAGAGGTGGGAAACTGTGGACTGTGTTTCTAGAATAACGTGTTCTGAGACATTGGTGTTTCTATACTCAGAGGGATAGAGCCAGCTGTTTTTATTAATAATTTGAGATCTGTTGGAGGGCATGAGGTCAGATCTGGAGTTGATGGAAAAACATGGAGTGGTGAAAAGTTTGGGTGCCTTGGACAACAGAATTGGAAAATCATAGACAGGAGCCACAGAGCAAGTTCAACCATTCAGCTGTGTGGTGGTGCGATGCTGCCCTGGGGTGTGGGACAGGGCTGGCTGGATTTGAGAGCAGCAGGTATAGCAGGGAGGGGACAGCAGAGGGGCTTTGGTTAGCTGTGCATTTGTAGGAATCAGCAGTAGGATGTAGTTGCCAAAACATTAACTATTCCAAGGCTGTGTCAATATAAAGCATGGTGCCCAAGAGAAGGAAGGTGACAGTGCCCCGGGCCTGCGTGTAGGTTACCCCAGACCTAGATCACTAGATGCACTGGAATAGTATCCATAGTATGACATGGGCTGAACCACGTGCCAGGCATGGGTCTAGGCCCTTTACATGTACTGAATCATTAAAACCCTGGGAGGTACTTGCCATTCTTAGCCCCCCTCATCAGGCACAGCAAGGCTCAGCAACTTTCCAAAGCAGAGGTAATGAGGAGAAGGCCCAGGCTGGAACCCAGGTATCCCGGCCTTAGGTGCCCTGTTCTCAGCCACCACTCCACACCACCTCCAGCAGACATACCAGAGTACAGCTCAAGGCAGCAGCGTGGATGTGACAGGCCATGCTAGATTCAACTAGAACAGCTCAGGCTGTCTAGATCATGAACATGTTCCTCTGTATTTTCTTGTTTGATTCTTACCACAGCCTGGTAAGTTGATTATTAAAAACTGGTGCCGTAAACGTTGTTGCCTCCCTTGGCCCTGAATGCTCTGTTTTGTTTGATGGTTTGGGGAATACAATGCGTACTTAATGTCTATTATTGCGTTTAATTCTCACCCAGGCCCCAATAGGGGTCACCTTTGCAGGTTGTCTTGGTTTTTCTCTTGCCATGTAACAAATTACTTCCAACACTGCGGCTTGAAACACCCCTCCTTTGTTAGCTCACAGCCCTATAGGTCTGAAGTCGGGCACAGAGTCGCTGGGTTCTCTGCTCAGGGCTGAAATCAAGGTATCCGTAGGCTGAGTTCTCATCTGGAGGCTCGGGGGAAATGCCGCTTTTCCAGGCTCATTCAGTTGCTGGAATCCAGGGCCTAGGGGGTTGCAGGGAGTCAGCAGGGGGCTGCTCTCAGCTCCAAGAGGCTGCCCTCAGGTCCTTTCCACACAGCCCCCTCCACCTGCAAGTCAGCAAGTGCATGTCAAATCCTCCCCTTGATTCTAAGCCCTATGACTTCCTCTTCTGTGACCAACCAGAGAGAAATCTGCTTTTAAAGGACTTTCTCAATTAGGTCAAGCCAGGGAATAATCTCCCTATTTTAAGATCAAGTGCGCCCTATAACAGAACCTAATTGTGAGAGTAAAATCCATTATATTCACAGGCCTAAGGATCATGCGTGATGCATACACCGGGGGGGACAGGAAACCTAAGGGCTGTCTTAGAATTCTGCCTACTTACTGGTGAAGAAATAGCAGCTTATAGAAGTTAGGTGCCAGATACAAGGTAGAATATGGTAGGCGCCAGGGCCACCACGCCACACTGTCTCTCCAGGGATCGTGGGGCTCTGGCCTGGAACCAAGACAAGCAGCCTGGGAGGAGTTGGGGCCTGGGCTCCTGAGACCAGGCAGTCACTGTTCTATGTCTAAAGAAGTTGACCAGACAAACTCTTTGACCATGTTTTTTGACCGTCCCCTGCAGGATTCGGGGTATGAACCCGGCAGCCTCAAACTAGTTCATGGAGGAGCCTCAAGCGACACTGGCCAGGAGAGCTCTCCCTTCCAGAGGGGAGAGAAGAGCGTGAGAGGAGGCAGCTGCTGCAGGAGTGGACATGAACGCTGATTTTCAAAGAGAACAGCGTTTTAGTTTTGGTCATCGAAAGTGGTGCCTTCAGCACAGGTAGGAAACGGGCGGTCAACGAATATGCTTGCTGGGGGCTCCATGTGGTCTTTCTTGCCTGAGCTTGCTAGAGTCCTTCCTCTTTAAAATGGATGATGATGGTGATGATGGTGATGATGATTGCCTTCCTTGAGCCTCTGTGAAAGTTGGAAGTCCTCAGGACTTCCTTGGTCAGGAGTAGAAACCTTGAGGGCCAACACTCTTTCACTGCCCCACACTGTCTCCCCCAAAATGCAGTCCTGTCTCCCCAGTCCCTCAGTGTCCATTCTGTCCTTGGCAACAACACCGCTAAAGGAACCACGGCCTCCCTACATGCCACCCCCACCATGCCGTCCTGCTGGCCAGCTCCACCCACTTCTCTGTGCCCCACCTCTGCCTCCCAGGATGGCTCTTGCCTAAAGAGGCCCTGCCACCCCCTCCCTAGTTAGAACATCACAGTGGGTATTGAAGACAGAGCAACATCTTTCAGGGCCCTCCCGGCTATGAAGGAATGAAAGGATGTTGGGTTCTCAGCCCAGGCTGCATATTAGAATCACCTGGAGTTTTTAAAAATTCCAATAGCAGGGCCCCATCTCCAGAGAGACTGCCTGAATGGCCCTGGGAGAGGGCCCCAGCATGGCTATATATATATATGCCCATTTAATTTGTTTTTAGCTCTTCGGGTATGAGTTGTGGTTTCAGGTTAGAAGTTCAGGCTGTGATTCAGGTTAGGTGTGTGGTGTTAGAAGCTCTTTGGGTCAGGAATATGTCTTTGGATGTTTCGTCTGGCTGTGGAGTGCATACGAATCACCCAGGGAGAAGGAAAGGGAGGGGGAGAGTGCCTCTGTTAAAAAAAAATAGACTTCTTGGCCCACCCAGGCATGTTCTCTGAATCAGACTTTCAGGAGGTGGGGACACAGGCATCTGTGTTTTTATTCTGATGCAGCCAAGGTTTGGGTGCTCTGGGGCCTCTGGAGATGCTTGTCCTGTGTTTGGGTCTGTGGGCTCAGCTGTGAGTCCCAGTGGGTGCTTCCCAGCCTGGTGTGCCGTGAGCAGTACTCATTCCCTTCCTCCAAGCAGAAGTGTTCTCACTTACAGAGAGGAGGACAGGGACTCAGGCAGCCCTCAGAGACAGCATCTCTGTAGCTGTCTGAACTGTCCGGTGGCTGGGCCTGGGCCTCTGCCCACAGCTCTGCCATACCACGTGGACCCCCCTAGACCCAGGCCATGATGAGGGTTCTCCAGAGGAGGTGGAGGAATCATCCCCTGGACTCTGATGAAGAATGACTGGGCATTTGAGCCTCAGTGTGAGGGCATGTTTGATGTGGTACCTAATAGTGGAGGCTCTGGAACTTCCCAAGTTCAAATTCCAGTTCCAGCCTTTACTGCTTTAGGAGACAGATTGCTTAGACTCTCTGCCTCGTCTTTCTTGCTTGGAAAATGGGAGAGTCATGGCTCTTGCCTTACAGGGCTGCTGGCGAGATACAGGTGAGGCCCTGGGATGTTGTCAGACACCTAGCAAGGGCTCCCCAACATGAGCAGCCCTCTGACTCATTCAGGCAGGTCAACCACCAATCCGCCCTCCTCATTGCAGCCCTGTGACACGTCTGCCATACTCTGCCATCTGGTCCCGGTACATGAGTTCCTAAGAGAGAGTCAAGGTGAAGTTAAGGGCCGATGCTGCACATGGGGCCTGGCGCTTTGCAGACAAGACTGAGTCCTGCAGAAACCACAGTGAGGCTGGTTCTATTGCCTCTGTTGTACAGGAAACTGAGAACAGAGAGGTCCAGTAATTTAAAGACAGTCACACAGCTAGTAAGGAGCAGAACCTCTGGCTACAAAAGACCCAGTACTTTCTTCTCCACTAAGATGCTTCCGAAAGAAAGGCAGTAACAGCTTCAAGGAGGACTTCTCCCCCAAGAGTATCTACCTTTTAATAGAAATCAGTAGCACCATAATACAAACGAATGGGTCCCCCTTCCTCGGCATCCTGGGATACCTCATTGTACCTCGATTTAGCATTTGTCTCCTTGTGCACGTATCACAGTTAGCTGTACATGGTCTCCTCCACTAGCAGTCTCAGGGCAGGGTCTGAATTTCTTCAGCTAGGTGTGCAGTAGATTCTTGAACTATGCTGGAAGTAGAAACTTCTGAGGGTTGCAAGCAGAGAAATGGGGACACTGTCATGGGGAATACAGATGGGGGAATCCTCCCCAGACCTGGCACTTGCCCTTCCCTACTTCGCTCTCAAACTCTCTTTTTTGTTCACGGGGGCCCTGGCAGCTGCATGGAAGCATCTGTAGGGGATGAGACTGGCCCAGAGGGAAATGAGCTATCAGTTCCAGCGAGAAATCTGGTCCCCACCCCTTCCCGTGCTCCTTCTGGGGAATACAAGCATACGTGATTAATGGGGTGCTGACTCAGTGCTTCTGGAGTGTCCAGGCACTCAGGGCCCACTGCTGGCACAGCTTCCCCCAGCCACCAGCGGGGAGGCTGGAATATATGGCATCTGAATGAGGTGGAGGGCTCAGGCCCAGGCAGGCAGGGGTGCCAGGTAGGAGCTGGCCGCGTGCCGGTCTTCGGCGGCCTTGCAGAATCCCCCGTGCCAGGGGGGCCCAGTAATACCATTTGAGGCTTGGGAACGGGTATGTTGGAATTATTTCAGGGCAAGGAGTTGCGGAGTCATGGCCCCTCGCCTTTAGTACAGGCCTGGACTGGGGCTCTCTCCAGAGTAAAGGTAATTTTTGAATAAGCGATTGGAGGATGAATCTAATTTGAAGATGGGTGTGAAAGCATTTTCTTAGCAGCAAAGCTTTCTGCTAGTAGTTTTCAAACGTTTATAGTTTTAGAAACCATTTTAAAAAGTCAAATCCTGCATGCAATGCGAAGTTAAAGTGGTAGTTTATTAACACACATTTATTTTCTAAGTTTAAAATGTTAACATCTATTTATTATGAGAATCCATTAACAGAGCAATGACTCAGCTTTGATGCATAAAAACATTGAAAGCTCAGGGTCTAGATCAAGTGTCAGCAAACTACAGCCCATGGGCCTAACCCAGGCTGCCGCCTGATTTTTGTAAATGAAATTTTATTGGAATGCCGCTATGCCATTCGTTTAAACATTATTTATGGCCGCTTTCCCACTCTAATGGCAGAGTTGAGTAGTTGTGACAGAGACTGTCTGTCCCACAAAGCCAAAAATATTTACTATTTGGCCCTGTATAGAAGTTTGCTGATCTCTGTTCTAGATGACCATTGTATCGGAATATCAGCTGTAACATCCAGGATTGCTTTGTCATTTTTGTTTTGTTTGGCTTGGTTGCACGATATTAAGAAAATTCTAAATAAGACAATGTGAATTGGTAACAGATTTCTCATAGCTGATCTTGTGGCCCAGGATGGTCTTCAGTTCAATGTTATGTAGACATTTAGGGAGGAGGAGAAAGGAATTCTGGTTTTCATCACTAACAGTGTCAAACATTTTTTTGGATTCCTTCTTATTACAGCACTCAGGAAGCACACAATCATTTATGACATCTTCATGATAATCCATGTAATCCGTTCTCATATCACTGAAAGCTTTAGCATGTACTTGTTTGCGTGGTTTTACAGAAGTGTGTATAGTCCTGAATTTTTAAAGCAACAACATAAAGATGCCCAGTTAGAAGCTCCAGTCTTTCTAGTTGAAGACACATCTCAATACTGAAGTTCAAGATCCACCCAGGCCTTAGTCCGAGGTCTGTACAAACCACGTTCAGCTGGCCACCCCCGTTGGCTCGACTCCGTGTTTCAGTGTGCCGTAGAACATGTTTAGAAGTTCAGGTCCGTTTTCTGTAACAGTTTTAATAGGAGTTAAACTATATTTTTAGAATAAAATTCTCACACGACATTTGAAGAACCTCTGAAACACCTCTGCAGAACACAGTTTGAAAACCGCGCCTTCGGCAAATATTAGTGGTTCTCGTTTCTGTGCTGAAGGATAACGGAGGAGCTAAGAATGCTGAGAGTTTGGGTTGGGAGGCAGGGGAGTAGGTAGTGAAAGACGGTGGAGGAGAGAAGTGAGGGGATGATGTCCATGGTGGAGAGGGTCACGGGGCAGGGAGCGGGGGGTGGTCAGTAGTGGGAAAAGTACTTGGGAAACACAGAGAAGCCCCAGGAGCCTCTGCCAAAGCTGGAGGTGTCTCCTAACAGTTGTTGGTGACTTAAACACAGCTCTCCTGAGCTGCTCTAATAACTTCCAGCCATGGGCTTGGAAGAAGAGGTCCAGAAGATTAAAATATGCTCAAAGACATGGTGGGGGAGAGTGTGGAAGGCTCTTACAAATCGCTTCTAATCATCATGCCAAGGACCTCTGAGGCTGCTCAGCAGATCCAGGCAGGGGAGGGGGGCAAAGGAGAAGGAGGATGGCAGAGGGGTCCTCTGGGTCAGCGTGCCAAGCTGGTTTATGCAGGAGGAGGACACGTGAGCGTGTGCAGTGCTTGTGAGTGACCTGGATGGAGACAGATGTCAAGGCCCCAAGGAGGTGGTGACTGGTGTTGGGCAGTGGCTTTGGGCATTCGAGGCAAAGCCCACACAGCCAGGAGTAAAACCCAGGAGTCCCGGCTCCCAGGCCCCCTGCCTTCCCCTCGGAGGGTGCAAGGAAGGGAGGGGCAGGCTGGTGGCTTCGGGAGGCTGTGGGCTGGAGAAGGCCTCTCGGGGATAAAAAAGCACAAGTTCTTTCTGAGCTTTTGCTGCTCACCCCATAGAAAAAGAACAGTGTTAGATTTTAAAAGGGTGACCTCATTTTTTTCTTATTTACATAGCCCTGTTTGTTTATATAGCCCTTTAGAAATAGCAAACGTGTGCTAAGCTTAGTGCTCCCCCCACCACCAGCGGCAGAGCCACTGTGTGGGGAGAAACACCTTTTCATCTAAGAGAGGGGCAGCCTTGTTTCCGAGGACAGATGGGAGCAAAACAGGACAGGTAGGAAGTTTCGTGGTTTTTTTGTGTCGCTTTTCCAAAATAGCCACATGCCTGCCTCCCACTTCCTGCCTGGCTCAACTCAGGGTAGATTTTCTCCTGCAGAGGACTTGTGTTCTGTGAATTCTCAGAGAAGCTTGAAGGGATCCATCAACAAGCAAACAGGCTCAATCCCGGAGACCCTGAGCTTGGCACTTTGCGTCCCGCCTCTGCTGCTTACCAGCTGTGTGACCTTGGGCAAGCTGCTTCACCTCTCTGTGCCTCATCTGTAAAATGGGGATAACAACACTACCTGCGGTGGCTGTGCAGATTAAATGAGGGAGTATGTGTGAAGGGCTTAGCCCAAGGCGGTCACACAGCAACTCTTAATAAATCTCTTAATTGACAACAGCAATTGTGATATCCATCCCCCACCTGGACAGTTAGTTATAGCAGCCTCCCAGCCATCTTCCCTTCCTGCCGGCTTGTCTGCTCCAGCCCATCCCTATGTTGGCCCAAAATAATAGATAAAGCACCAATCTGACTGTACTGTCTCTTCCTTAAAATCCACCCAGAGCTTTCAAAGCCTGTGGCCAGGATCCACGAAACTTTCTTTTGAAATGGCCAGGTGTAAATCTTTTAAGCTTTGCCAGCCATACAGTCTCTTGCAGCTACTCACCTCCATTGTTGCTATGTGAAAGCGGCCATGGACAGTGTGTAGAAAAACTGGCGTGCCTGTATTCCAGTAAAACTTCATGCACAAAGACAGGCAGCGGGCTGGATTTGCCAACCTCTGACCTACGAGTCGAGTCCAACTCCTTAGCTCAGCATTCTTAGTCCAGCTGTTCCCGTCATCTCCATCCCTCTTCCACCTCCTCCCTGGCTCCTGGGGAACTCCTCACACTTTAATCCTTTGCACATTCTTTCTGAACTTTCCTCCTCTGCCTCCTGTTTGCTCCTCCCCCATGGCATTAGGAAACTTTGCTCTGGGATTCTGCGGTCCCCTATCTTTACTTCTACTCTGTCTTTACTGTTAGAGAGCACCCCCAGGCAGGAATTCTGCCATCCTCCTATGACACTGCAGTGCATGTTTTGGTCTTTGTAGATGCTCAGTGAGTGTTTGTGATCAAACACAAAGATCTGCGAGAAGACGGTTGCCCTCAGGGAGCTTACGGGCCGGTTAGGAAGGTAGGATGTGAGCTGGTGAAAAGCCAGCCAGCAACCTAGGCAGGAGACGAGAGTGCATGGATTTGTCGGGATACCAATGACAAGTTGGAGGAAGGAGAAGGCATATGAGTCGGACCTTACAGGATGGAAAAGACTATCAGAGAGAGGGAGGTCAGGAAGGCTTTCTGTGCTGGGGAAATGGCAAGAGAAGAGCAGACTCAGTTCTGGGTTCAGGGTGATGAATGGACAGATCAGTAGGGTGAGGGTCTGATCAGGGGTTGGGTGGGTGGTGAGTGAGTTTGGACTTTATCCTGCGAGCCAGAATTTCTCTAAGTGTGATCCACAGCTCCCTCCACTCCAACAGAATTGCCTGGGGTGTCTCTTTAAAATGAAGCTTCTGGGGCTCTGTCTCAGACTGGAGGCTAGGAGCTGCAGGGGGTTAAGACCACCGTCTATAAGAAGCTGCAACATTGTTGGGGGTGATGATCATGAATATTCTTCAGATTGACGTCACCTGCGGGCATCACAGCCAGGCTGGGTAGAGTTGAGGTAGGGATGCTTGATCTTCTCCCAAAGCAGATGAGGACACCCAAGCTCAGACATGGCAAGTGACTTGCCCAAGGTCACACTGCAAATTACTTGCAGTTATGGGCCTGACTAGTTCTGGAACAGGCCCTGGGGTGGTCCTGAAGGTTCCACAGAGGGAGGAGAGACAGGCATGGTGACTGTCCCAGTGCCCAAAACAGCCTGGTGCACACTGGTACTTGGTCAGCAAGTGCTGAACAAATGAGGGAATGGGTGGGGTGGGTGGATGGATGGATAGTATGGGGGCAGAGGAGAGTGGAGGTAGTTTTGAGATAGTTCTGATGTTGCAAGCCTGAAGGTTTAGAAGAATAGTGATACCAGAAGCATAGAAGAAGAAAAGATGAGTTTGGTGCTAAGCATATTGAATTTGAGAGGCCAGCAGGATGGCCAAGCCAAGAGGTTGGCAGCTGGAAAGGCAGGGTTGGGGAGTTCCAGGGACAAGGCAGATGATGTGTGCAGCTGTGGAAGCTGCTAGTAAGACAAGGTGAGAAATGTAGAGAGAGACAAGTAGGGGATTAAGGACCAAAACCTGAGGAACGAGCACAGGCATCCAGGAAAAAAAAAGGTTTGGGTGAAAGAGTCAGAGAAGTGCTCAGAGGGCCAGGAGCAGAGTCGGGATGGGCCAGGGCAGACGGAGAAAAGAGAGATTTCAACAGCCAGTCACCTGGGTAACTCAGCTTGGGCCCCTCTTTAGAATAAAACCAGCCAACCTCAAAGAAATTGTGCCATAGGTAAATAAAAATGTCAATCCAAATAAAACCAAAATCACGAGTTTCTGTTTGCTTGGGATCTGTGCTCCCTGCCGGCAGAACTGCAGGTGTGGGAGAGTGGGCAAATCCTGGACCCGCCTGTCCCACCTGTCAGGACAAGCCCTGCTGTTTTGTCTCTGCCCGGTTCTGGTTGGCATGCGTCCTGGGGATCACTCTGGTGCTTGGAGACTTCGCCTTCCTCTCCTGTGCCTCACTTTCCCCCTTCCCTTCCACCTCTCTCTTTATTCATCCAACAGATATTTATTATTGGGAATAAAGCTCTGTGCAGAGGAACTCAGCCGAGGCCCCTAAACACAGTGGGGCCTATAAGTCACCCACTGGAGAGATGTTTTAAAAACATAGAGAGATTCCTGAACTTGCAAATTCAAGTTGCCTAAAAGCAAGAAGGAGCCAGCGATGCCTGGGTCCTCACAGCCCCATCTGGACCACTTCTGTGTGGTTGCCTCTGTGAATGAGCCATTCTGGATCAAGTCTGCCTGGGCTGGGTCAGGGAGGCACTGAGGCCCAGGTGTCAGGGTGTTTCCCCCATAAGGCCCTAAAAATATAGCATCTGGGCCAGCTCTAGCTGGCCTCCCTGGAGCTTTCAGAGTCTCTCCTTTCATTGATCCTGCTGTGCCACCAAACTTGTCCCCTCCCCCCACCCCTAACACACACACACACACACACACACACACACACACACACACACACACACTATGTCACAGTGACACCAGGACCTCCGTCACCATCATCCATCCTCAAAGGGGTAGATCACCTTTAAAATCAGCCCTGCCTGGACAGATGGTACCGCTCACCGTTTTAAGTGACAAAGCACACACATTCCTGCCTCTGAGTATATTGTCACCTTATCACATATTGTTTTGTGAGATATTAAAGATATGAACATATTATCTATAAAATAAAGGTATTATCTTTTACTTATATAAAGTATGTAGTAGATGACAAGATGACATCAGGAAAGGAAAGGAATCAGGCGGTTAGGGCGGGCCCACCAGAGAAGTGGCATTTGAGCAAAGACCTGAGGGGTGAGAGAGTGAGCCCTGGGGCACCTGGGTGAGTGTTCGGGCAGAGGCAGGATCCTGCCAGGTGGGAACAGCAAGGAGACCAGTGTGGCTGGAAGGGCAGGGGTGGGGGCGAAGGAGGAAAATGGTGGCAGAGGGTGAGTGTGCACAGATAATTGAGAAGCCGCTGGAGGTCCAAGCCCTGGAGTGGCCTGAGCTGCCGAATGTTCTGGAAAGCCCAGCCGGCTGTGTGTGGAGACCACACTGCAGGAAGCCAGGGCAGCATGGGAGGCTGGTGGCGGCATCAGGAAGCGATAATGTCGCAGACCAGGGTGGCAGCTGTGGAAAGTGGTTGGATTCTGGGTATAGTCTGAAGGCAGAGCCGACATGATCCACCAGCAGATGGGATGTGTAGTGTAAGAGAAAGAGATTAGGGAGGAGAGCCCTGCTGGTACTCACATTTGCTCACTCTGCACTCAGACTAGTCAACCTCTCTAAGCCTCAGTTTCCTCATCTGGAAAATGGGGCAGTTGGATCGATAACTTCCCAGATCTCTTCTGGCTTGAAAACTCACCACTTCAGCTTAGGTCACTGGTGGCTGGCTTTAAGGATGTGGGGTGGAACTTGTGCTTTAAAAAGGGGGCTTAGACTAGACACAACTGACAGAGAAAGAAAAGGGAGAGGAGCATTCCAGGCAGAGGGAACGGCAGGAGCACAGACTAGGGGGCAGGGTCAAGAGGCCCAAGAGCGATGCTGAGGAGCAGTGAGCAGACTCCATGGCTGGGGCCGAGGACCTCGGGAGGAGGATGCTGGGGGCTACAGTGATGGGCACACTACGCCCTTTGGAATAAACCAGCAGGTTCAGGGCCCGAGCATTTTTTGCAAATACTGAGGCCCTCAATTTTGAGCCTTTTCAGATGGATACACTCAGGCAGGAAGAAACAAGGCTTGGCTGCTGTCCGGGGAGAGTTAACCTCCTGGCCCGGCATTGCATAACCGCAAAGCCTGCTGAGCGCAAGGAGACTCTTCTGTGTGGCAGCCAGAGTGGCAAGCCTGGTGGCTCTGGGCTCTGGCACCGTCCCGCAGCGGAACAAACAGCCCTCCCTTCGTAGATAATGGCCCTCATTGAGCATTGTGTCCATGGCCAGCACCCAGCGCAGGGCAGCTTAGCCTGGGTAAGTTTCCTCTCTTGGCTGCTTAGCAAAATGTTTACACTAAGCCTTTCTAGTAAGACGGTTCCTACGAACCAGCAGGCGGAGAAGCTAGAGAAAAGTTCCCCCCAGCGACCCTGCTCCCGGCTCAGAGAAATGCTTTTGCACACCCCACGTGTGAACTTGGGTTGGTCATTGCCCTCCAGGACTCTTTTGTAAAATAAGGCATTGAGCTGGAAGATGCGTGAAGGTCTGTCCGGCTCCAAAATTATTGGCATTTTCTCTAAGTGAAGAATGAGTCCATTTTCTCATTGGGTGGGGGTAGAATTAGTCTGTCCTTTAATATTTCACAAAGGGCCTTTTTCTCAGGAAGGCATGTGTGTGATTGGGGGGAGCTGAAGATAAGAACTCTGAACTCTACCGACTTGGGTCTCTACTACTGCACCGTTGGCACCAGCAAAGACGCTGCCCCTCTGTGTGTGTGTCCTTCAACAGGGAGGAGGTCACTCCAGAGGATGCTGCACTTTAAGAGGTATCTGGACTAGCCGTAGGGGACACCAAACCATGTGGACAGAGGAACATTTGGGGAAACTGGAGTAGAGAGGGCTGTCATCAACCATCCTAGGGGTCATCCTGGAGAAGAGGGGTCAGAGGTGTTCTGTGGGATCCTCGGGACAGAATCAAAACCAGTGAGTGAAAATAGCATGGCTCATCCTTAGGAAGACGCCTAGAACAATAGGCCCCGTAATATTCCAGCCCAAAACACACATACCCTTTGACCCATGGTCCCACTTCTGGGAATCCGGCCTATGGAACAATAGCACCAGTCCGTGAAGATATGTGTACAAAGGATGTTTATTGCAAAATTCCAGTGGCAAAAAAATTAGAAAAAAATATGAAACTCAACAGTAGGGAAGGCTCGAAGGTATTATATTCAACCCGTGACCCATCACTCAGCTATTAAAAAAGAATGAGGGGATTCCCTGGCAGTCCAGTAGTTAGGACTCTGCGCTTTCACTGTTTCACTGCTGAGGGCCTGGGTTCAATCCCTGGTTGGGGAACTAAGATCCCGTAAGCCAAGCTGTGCGGTGTGGCCAAAAAAAAAGAGAGAGAGAGAGAGAGAGAAAGACAACCCTGTCTCTGTTTAGAAAGGCAGTGGAGTGCAGTGATTAGGAACACCGAGGCTGGAGGCAGACTGCCAGGGTTCAGATCCGGATCCCGCAAGCTGTGTTCCATGACTCTCTGACCATCAGTCTTCTCTTTGGTGAAGGAGGAATTATAATAGGCTTGATGCAGGTGCCTGGTATATAGGAACTGCTCAAAAAATGTTGGCCTTGGACCTAGAAAGATTGGCCGTGAGAAAAGCAAGGTATGGAGAAGTGTACACAGGGTGATTCCATTTTTACAAAAACAAAAAAAATGCTTCCCCCATCCCCCTTGCAAAAAAAGAAGAGCAATTGCTGCCACCCCAGGTCTTGGGCGGCCTCCTGAGAGCAGTCCCGAAGGGAGGCTTGCGTCGTGGAGAGGAGCGCGCACCAGTGCTCTTGAAGGTCCCTTCCAACCCTGAGACTCTGGGACTTTGTAGGCGCATCTTGGCAATCTCAGTGTACATCCTTGCCTGGCATTTGACCCAACCAAATAGTCTGCTGTTCACAATATGTATGCCAGGAAAGACTTGTCATTTTCACAGACGAGGAGCAAGGACTCGTTGGTGGCTTGGTTTTATAAAAATGCTTATTGCCCCAGCGTGGTGCTCATTAGTGGGGCCCATGTGGATCCAGCTGGGACTCTCCAAGTGGGGCCCAGACCCCACTTGGCTTGTGTGAGCCCCACCAAGGATGCCGTGGCCTAGGCTTGAGATGGACTCTGCCTTGGTCGGCCTCAGACGCGCTCGGATTCACCCCCCAAGTGCCACAGGCTTCGGGAGTAGAGGGAGATGTGGCAGGCTGAGAAGACCCCCAGCTGGGGTGTACCTGACATGGAAATCAGAACCATTTCCTCCGCTCCAGTTAGAGCCGCTTGAGATGGGCACAGAGCGTTATATTAGCAGAGAGAAAGCACACTTGTTTAAAGGGCTAGTACTAGATTTATTCATGTATTTAACAAATACATTTAAATTTTTAAAAATATTTCAACCAAACAATGACAGCAAAATACACAATAATAGAACAAACAGTGGTAAACCCACTAACCCGCTTAAAAAAGACTTCAGCAAACACAGCAGAAGCTGCTGCATGGCCTTGCTTAATCACAGGTCCCTCCCCGCGCCCCCCAGAGGTGACCATCCTCCAGAACTTGCTGTGAACATCTCAGGGTTGTTCTCTGAACACCTGCTATGTGCCAGGCAGAGTGCTGGGTGCTGATTCACCCTGGGGAACAAACAGACACAGTTCCCACCCTCATGGGACTTGTGGAGTTGGGTGAGACCCCGGTCCCTCTATTAGATGCCTTCGGTGAGCGCCAGTCTTTGGTTACGTAAATGGTCACCTGTCCATCTGGGGCAATGACAAAGGAGAGCCTGGAAGAAGTCCTGACACCTGCCCTGTCACCAGCCTTGTGACTGGGGGCAAGTCTCCTGAGTGTCGGTCTGTCACACATGGGCTTTGAACTAGATGACATTCAAGGGCTTTCCAGCTCCATGATTATGGGGGGCATGGGGGAGCCTAAACCACATCTGCCCAGGGATCTGCTCCATCACTCTGGCAGGTGGAGGGGGTGAGGGGGAACTTGGCTGTTCATGAAAGGGGGGTGCACCCTCGTGCATCCGAAGTGAAATGGTGAGGGGAGGCTTTTGTGCAGGACACAAACCACTAGTAGAACATGAGGTGGTTTTAGGGGAACATGGGTGAAATCCATTTTTTAAGAGTAATTTCTTACTACTAAAACAGTTAAATAAAAACCTAGAGGTGGCAGTTACACCCATGATCCCTACTGCTAAGATGAGGCTCTGTTTTAACAAGTCAAATTCAAGTCAATGTAAATTAAAGTTTTATATAAATAACCGTACAGATGGTATGTGTTTCTGGCGAAACGTGGCATGGTGGTCACCAAATGGCACAGCATTTCCCAAACAAGAGCTAATGATGTAAAGGGTGGGGCCCACCTGGCATCTTTAGAGGCCGGCAGAGCCAGCCTGGAGCTGGCACGTCACCGCCCAAGAAGTATTGGAGGAATGACTTTGTGAATGGCTCCCTCTTTGAAACAGCAGGAGAGAAATTCCCTTCAGATCTTAGTGCCAAGAAGAGCTGCGCTTTTTCTGAGAAACTGCTGTGCTTATCGTCAGGACACTGAGAAGGTACGACTAACTGTGTTGTCCTTCCTTCTTTTACTGCCAAGAAGCCCTACCCTGAACCTAGGGCCCAAACAGAGCCACCACGTGGGGCTCCTAAGCTACTTATCCATGGTCTTTTACCCCTTCTGCTGTAGACCTTACGTTTTCCATTTCCCCTGGGTTGATGCATCATTTTTAACTCAAGCTCCGATTTTGTTTGTGTAAACCACCTCAGTTCCTCTGTGGAATAAAGCAAGTTAAAATTGAAAAAAAAAAAAGGAATATTAATTAATCAATTCCCGTACAAACTGCCTAAGACCAAAGCATTCTTGGCTCTACCTAGCCTGTTGGGATTTCCTGCCAGGAGGTGCTGCTTCCAGGCTAATGTCTGGGTTAGACAGAGACGGTGGCCACTGTCGGTTCTGCACCCCTAGATCTGAACCAGCCAAGCGCTGGGGACCCACTCCTCCAGGAGGTGAACTTTGAGGCAACCTCAGAAATGGGACTCTTCTCTCCAGACTCAGGGCTGGGCATGGCTCTCTCCCTACCAGAGAATCGGGTTTGCAGGCAGCTGTTCCCTTGGGCATTCCTGAGTGCACTTCAGGGCTCTCAGTCCCCCTGTGTGATTGGTTCCCACCAGCTGGTTCTGCTGCTGGCCCCAGACTGCCCAGACTGTGACAACATCTTCTGTCTGACTCCCATACTGCCCAGTCCAGTACATCTGCTGCCAGACCCTATGCTGTCCTGAGGGCTCCCAGCGCCCACTCCAAACTGTATGATCTCCCTGGCATTATGGCCTCAGAACTTCTGGGGGCCAGGGTGCTCTTAGAAGCACCGTGAAATACTAATATTTTTAAAGCAAATGAGTAAAAACATTATGTTAAGTGAAAGAAGCCAGACACAAAAGACCATGTATTATATGGTTCCATTTATATGAAATGTCCAGAATAGGCAAATTCATAGAGACAGAAAGTAGATAAATTAACAGTTTCCAGGGGCTGGCGGGGAGGGGAATGTGGATTGACTGCTAAGGGGTATGGGGTTTCTTTTTGGAATGAAAATGTTCTGGAATTACATAATGATGGTTGCACAATCTTGTGACTATACTAAAAACCACTTAATCATACATTTAAGAGTGAAATTTATGGTATGTGAATTATACTAGATACCGTCTAATAGAGCAGGTTCCAAAAAGTTATGTTCATGAGAGAGACACTCAAAGTTTAGAAAATTCTATTTATTAATAGATTAATATAGTCACTAGTCTTGAAAATGAATACACCCCCTTTTCCAGAAAGGAATCAAGGTGACTTCTGTAAACTATCCGTTAGCTAAGGTTTTCCACAATTATAACTTCTTCATTCATTCGTTCTTTCCCTCACAGACACCCATGAGTGCCTACCATGAGGCAGGCACAGAGAACGTCAAGGGAGTTAAAACACAGTTCTGGGGACTTCCCTGGTGGTCCAGTGGTTAAGACTTTGCCTTCCAATGCAGGGGTGCGGGTTCGATCCCTAGTTGGGGAGCTGGGGTCCCACATGCCTCGCAGCCAGAAGGCCAAAACACAAAACAGAAGCAATATTGTAACAAGTTCAATAAAGACTTTAAAAATGGTCCACATCAACAA
>NW_021145984.1:46978-50000 GCF_002837175.3 Physeter macrocephalus | reverse complement strand
GCTAACCTAGACCTGCTGGGGGTTGGAGTCGCCAAACAAGAAGAGAAAGCCCTTATCTTGGCAAAACTTTTGAAAAGTTTCCACTTCCTTATCTAAAGAGGGAAAATATTCTTGCCTTAGAAGGAAGACTTAAGCTTTCCCAGGACTGCTAAAGCAACCATCGGTGAATAATTAAATGCTGTCAAATTCTCACAGCAGGAATTTCCCAGAAGGGCAAAAGGTATGCCATTTAACTTCTCTAGGCCTTAATTTTCTCATCCATAAAATGAGGCAATAGGAGGCACAGGGGGTCCAAGGTTCTTTCCTATCTCAACAGTCTGAGTCTGTCTTTTTACTATTATGTGTTCGATTATCATTATCAAAGCTGGTGTTACTTAAAATTATTTATTTTATTACCTTTTTTCCCCCCTAAACAAATTAATCTCCAAGTTCCTCTCCTTCCCCTTCTCACACTTTACTTTATAAAGTACTTTATAAAGTACTAAGATTAGTACAAGCCCATGACTTCTGTCCTGTTCTAGGTCAGCAGAAGACAGGAGGATTTCATCCTCCTAGGGAACTATTTCAGGTCTCATCACTGACTTGAGTTTTCCTCGGTATATATAGTATCATGGGAGAATTTTTATTTCTAGCTAACACATCTCCTCTATGCTAAAGACCCACCCAAATATTCTAGCTTTATCTTCTCAACAGAGTCCTATTCTTATATTTCCAGCTACCCATAGGAAATTTTCACTTGAGAAGAACATCTCACTCTAAGTCAATCAACAGGTATTTCTGAGCAGCTATTATAAATCCAACATTATGAGTAATCTAGAAGGTGCATTAGACGTCACCCGTGCTCTTAAGGATCTTAAATTGAAACTGGAGAGAAAAAACTAAAGTACATCCAGTCAGGAAACACTTGTTGAGGGCCTCTTTGTGTGGGAAAACATGAAGCCTGATGGGTAGTGTGGCAATGTATCTCAATTTTCCAGGAACCGTCCTACTTACATATGTATTGGGATAATTATTGATTATTAATCAACCCTCTGACCTTCAGAAGCATCCTAGTTTGGGTGAAAAATTATAAGCTTGCCTTAATGTTGGGGAATGACAGGGCCTTGGTATCCTCACCCATGGGA
Organism: Physeter macrocephalus; assembly: GCF_002837175.3. NCBI lineage: Eukaryota > Metazoa > Chordata > Mammalia > Artiodactyla > Physeteridae > Physeter > Physeter macrocephalus. The sequence goes on along the minus strand of NW_021145984.1, from coordinate 48,876 downwards.
GTTAGAACAACAGAGACGACTACCAAGGCAACTGAGAACCGTGAAGATTAGTGCTTTGTTAACACAGGAAAGCCGCTGTCACACCCTGGGCATTTTTTAGTTTGGATGAGGCAGTTCCTTTCATTACCTGAGATATCTGTATAGGCTATATTATGTTGTTGGTTAATGTAATGCAAAGGGTTATTTTCTCCAGGTTAAAATTCTGATCAGCATTTATGTCTCTGAGATGGGCTTAACCCATTGCTGAGACGTGTCAGATCTTTTATTTATGGGAAATAGACCAAGAAGAAGCCTTAAGGAATGGGCAAGAAGTAAATGGCAGCAGCTTGTGTAGTCCACATAATGAAAAGCGGCCTGGGGTCTCATGAGCTCAGTTCGACACCATGCCCGAGTATCTACTCCAAGCCAAACACTGGCTTTTACTCAATAGGGTAGAAGGAATTTTATGAGCAAAGCCTAGAGGTAAGAGGTAGTGTGGGGAATGTGGGGACCTCCAGACAACTTGGCATCGGTGGGACGTGAGTCAGCGGGTAGCAGGGAATGTGGCTATGGAGGTAGGCAGAAGCCAGATGCTGGAGAACCTACATCAAGAAGCAAAGTGCTTTTTAAGTTTGGAAATGAAATGGTACCTCAGATAGAGCTCCATCCCTAGGGCTCTCGCTGCTCCGGCAGCCACCACATTTGCAGCAACGTGATCTGGTTTGCAGGGTTCCTGATGATCCCTGAAAACCCTCTCTACCCGCTCCAGGGCTCTGTTCACATACGTGCTGCTCATATTTTCAGACTTAACAGTGCTGATGAGATTGTTTCTGGAGGTCCAGGACAAGCAGTGCTAACCAGCAGGGAAAAACCAGCCCAGGGCAGACAGCCCCACGTTTGATGTCGCCTCCAAGTGCTACAGAGGAACTGGAGCAGGAAGGACCATTGATTCACTGGGTCACGGCAGTGGTGTTTGTGTTCTTCCTGAATGTGCCACAATTGATGACAATGCTGGGCTGGCACCGAGGATCCTGCTGGTTCTTGCATGGTTCCTCCAGTTGGTGGACTTGGATGGCCCCAAAGGCCATGTGACCCAGCATGGTGTACCACCCCCAAGCTGCTGGATCCTGGAGTCCCTCCCACTCTGAACTGCAGTGTACCAGTCAGGTGATCATATTTACCCTGGCAACACACATTCTCAGCAGCAGACGTGGAGCAGTATGGTTTGGTGCATAAACACAGGAAGTTAAAAAAAAAAAAAAAAAAGCTCACACCAGTTTGGACTGAGCCAGTAGAATCCACCAAAAAGGTGAAATGTAAAACTAGCAGGAAGAACTGTCTCCAATCATGTGAGAGAGACACGCCAACAGAAATTTTGTTCAAATAATAGAATTATTAACAAATAGATGACCAAGAACTTCTTTTAAAATTGAATGCAGATGCTTGTTGTCCAGTTTGCTAGACACAGACACTAAGCATGATATTTGTAAGAAACCTCCCTTTTAGGTACAGGGGAGGTTTTCCTTAAAGTTTTATGAAACTTTTTCCCTTCGTTATTTCACTTAGACATGTTTCCTTAATTAGTATTTTTTCTTCTCCTTTGCAAGAATCTAACCAGTGTTCATTTGGTGAAGAATTAATGATGAACTATGGGAGTATGGAGAGGTGTTCCCTTCCTTTGAGGGCCATATAGATGCCAAGATGGAAACCGTCTTGAACAGAGAAAGTCCATGAGGTTGTTGGTACTTGCAGCTTGCGCTGGGTCCCGTGGGTGCTGATCACTTTCATCCAAAATGTTTTGAGGAGTATGTTCTGAACTGGACACATGAGAATTATATGCTTATGACTATTTTTTTTTTTTTTTTTTTTTGTGGATGCGGGCCTTTCTCTGCTGTGGCCTCTCCCGTTGTGGGGCACAG
>NW_021145984.1:17392-46873 GCF_002837175.3 Physeter macrocephalus | reverse complement strand
GCCCAGCGGCCATGGCTCACGGGCCCAGCCGCTCTGCGGCACGTGGGATCCTCCCAGACCGGGGCACGAACCCGGTTCCCCTGCATCGGCAGGCGGACGCGCAACCACTGCGCCACCAGGGAAGCCCATGACTATTTTTAACTGTGACTCACAGGAGAGAACTCCAAGGTAACAGCCGGCTTTATGAAGTTTTAATCCATGTTTCACTGTCACTATGACAGTCTCTGATGACATGAGGGGCTTGGTCCAGAATGTAAATCAATGTACTGCTTCCTTCAAGGAGGAAGTCAGGCTTTGAAAAACCCATCAGCTGAACCACAGTGTTCTTCGTGAGGTGGTTGATGTGCAGTGTGCCGCAGGCCCCTTCTGACGTGGGAGGTAAAATCTGCCGACTGCACTTTGACACGTGCTGACATACACATAACTGTCACTTAGGTCACCATTTAAAAAAATAATAAATTTTTAAATTTCTTTTTGGCTACGTTGGGTCTTCGTTGCTGCGTGCGGGCTTTCTCTAGTTGCAATGAGCGGGGGCTACTCTTTGTTGCCCTGCACAGGCTTATCCTTGTGGTGGCTTCTCTTGTGGCGGAGCAGGGGCTCTAGGTGCGCGGGCTTCAGTAGTTGTGACGCGTGGGCTCAGTAGCTGTGGCTCGCGGGCTCTAGAGCTCAGGCTCAGTAGTTGTGGCCACGGGCTTAGTTGCTCCACGGCATGTGGGATCTTCCCAGACCAGGGCTCGAACCCGTCTCCTCTGCATTGGCAGGCAGATTCTTAACCACTGCGCCACCAGGGAAGTCCCAGGTCATCTTTCTAATCTATAACTCTTAATCTGTCTTGATAGATTTTTTTGAAGTATAGTTGATTTACAGTGTTGTGCCGCTCTCTGCTGTACAGCAAAGTGACTCAGTTATACATGTATATACATTCATTTTTTAAATATTCTTTTCCACTATGGTTTATCCCAGGAGATTGGATACAGTTCCCTGTGCTGTACAGTGGGACCTTGTAGTTTATCCATTCTAAATGTAATAGTTTGCATCTGCTAATCCCAAACTCCCAGTCCCTCCCTCTCACTCCCTATAACTATTAATCTGTCTTAATTAAAAAAAAATAAATTTTGTAACAATTCAAACTTCAAAAAAGTTGCAAGAATAGAACAAAGAACTGTGTGTCTTTCACACAGACCCTTCCAAGTTTCACTCATGATGTGCTTGGTAGCAAACATACCAGTTCTCGACCACATGATCTAGTCTGTTTAGATCTTGAGTTTCATGCCCTCGACCTTTATGAAGATTACATTTCCTAGAATGACCCTTGGCTTAGGTTTATCCCGTGCTTCTTCATGATTAGCCCCTGGTTATGCACTTAGAGCGGGACTGTCATGAAAGTGACATTGTGTTCTTATTGTACCCTGTCAAATGGCCTGTGATGTCACTTTGTCCCGTTAACTTTGTGTCCCAGTGGTATCTCTGATCACTTGATTAAGAGAGTGTCTGTCCCCATTTCTCCACTGGAAAGTTACTTTTTTCTTTTGTAATTAATACATATCATGTAAATATCCCATTACTCATTCCACTTTAACATACTTGTTTTAGCACCCGTTGATGTTTCTTGCCTGAATTTATTACCCTGATGTTTGCCAAATGGTAATTTTCTAATTGTATCCTTCTTACACATTTATAGTTGGCATTCAACTGCAAGGAAGAATTCTCATCTCCCATTTGTAAATGTATCTGTTTATAAACAAATGAGTTATTGTTCATTATAATCTAGTATTCAATGGGTTATTATCTGTTATTTTCATTAATGATTTTGATGCTCAAATTGACCCAGATTTTGACAGTAGGAGCTCTGCAAAACAGGCTTCTGTGTCATTTTGACATGTGCCCATCACTCTTGAGCACTGCCTTCACAACAAGCTGTTCCTGGCTTCTCTTGTACTTTCCCTGCCCCGGCTCTGGATCAGCCAGTTCTCTAAGGAACCTCGGTTCCTTTTCATGCCGAATGATATTTAGAAGCCAAGATCTGGGTGCTAATTGTGTACAATGCTACTGGAGTGTTGCTTCTCCCAGGCCCTCCCAGTGGACAGAGCTAGGAAATATATGTATTTTTATACACACACTCAGGCATACACACATATGTATGTATGCATGCATACCTTTACTTCTTTACTTCTGTCTGTTTCTCTGGGTCCCATTATCCTTAATATGCTTATTTGCTCAATCCACTGTATGTAGCCATTCTCCCTAACTACATGAGGCTGCCTTTCCATGCTGCTCTGATACTATCCTTGTAAAGGTCATCATTCCTAGCTGTTGCAAGCTGCCCCTGTCACCTTGCTTTAATACCATCCTTGCCCAGGCCCTGTTAACCTCCTGCTTGTGCCTGCCCAATGACTGTTGGACTGAATTAGGAAGGAAGGGAAGAAAAGACAATTTTTGTTTCTTTTTTTTTTTAATTAAAAAAAAATTATTGATTGATTTGGCTGCACTGGGATTTAGTTGCAGCACACAGGATCTTCGTTGCCGCGTGCGGGATCTTTAGTTTCGGCATGTGGGATCTTTAGTTGCGGCCTGTGGGCTCTTAGTTGCGGCACGCAGGATCTAGTTCCCTGACCAGGGATCGAACCTGTGCCCCCTGCATTGGGAGCATGGAGTCTGAACCACTGGACCACCAGGGAAGTCCCAAATTTTTGTTTCTTAATTAGAAGAAAAAGTAAGCAAAGGCTAAATGGAAATTATCTGCAATGATTACTTCTTTGTTCACTAGTACACTTCAGGATTTAAGCTATAAGACAGCCCATCTACCTTTATGGTATGACTATTGACATAAAAGGGTCTTAAGTGCCTCTAAGTCTACTTCAGGACTGTAATTATGAGCAGGAGGTAGGGAAGAGGTAGATGCTTGTGCCTTCTGTGCTGTATTTTGGCCTTGGCTGTAATAGCAGGGATAGGGCTGTCAGCATAGAATGCTTGTCAGCTGGTCTAGACATGCATCATGCCTAATGAAAGAAGAAAAAACGATTGATTTTTCAGTGGTTCTCACCAAGAGGTTATACTTTTCGCCTTCAAGGTGGCCTTGACCTCTGCTGAAATAAGCACCAGAAAAATGAATGTGTTCCCATAGTTGGTAATGACTGTTACCTAATTATGAGTTCACATTTCCTGTCGCTTGGGCAATAAGTAATTGCCAGCCCTTCCAAGTTGATTGCAAGCTCCTTGAGGGCAAGGTGTAGGATGGTTACTTATGAAATCTCCCACAGAGACTTGCAGTTAGTAGCTGATTAGTAGCTGATGACTCAAGGTTTGATTCTCCCCACTGTCCACTCAGCCAGACCATTAACCATAATACTGGGGCAAAGACTCACACCTATTTTTCTGTAGTGGTCTAGTCAACCTCCATTGTTCACATGTTAGAAATTATTCAAATCTGTAAACTTCTGAACTGATTAGGGAGGCAAAAGCAGAAGTCAACCCTTTAAAATTTCATCTTCTCATCCTCCCTTCCTCCTTGCCTCCCTCCCTGCCCCTGATTCAAAGGCTGGCAGAAGTTGATGCAAGAGTGACCTTGATCTAGGTAAGAAAATGGCTCTGCTGCTGAATTGTGCTTCTTCAAGTTCAGAGCCGGCCGAGTGGCAGGACATCCAGGCTTGGGACTGCAGTCGGAGCCCTGGTTGTAGGCTGGCTTCTGCTGGGAACTCTCTTGTTCAGCCTTCATCAGGTCTCCTAACCTCCCTGGGCCTCATTGTCTGCATCTGTAAAACCGGAGGTTGGATCTCATGATCTCTTTACAGCCTCTGGTTCTACAGTTGTCTTACTCGGGCCTTATGAAATACTGTGATTCATGGCCACATCCTGAACGATAGCACAAAGGTAGCAAAGTGACAAGGAAAACTGAGAGTGAAAGTGTAGTTTATGATAACACTAGAAAGACCATTCTCCGAAAACTCAAACCTAAACCTCTTTTCCTCAGTGTGTGTGTGTATATTTGCTTGCAATTACAGGAAGAACTATAGAAAGCCACTTACAGCTGCTGCTGGAGATTATTTTTAAATTTATATGGAAAACCAATCCCTAGAATAGCTAAAACAGTTGTGAAAAAGAAGAATCACGTACGAAGACTCACTACCTGGTATTAGGTCTGACCATACAGCTAGAGCGATCAAGGCTGTATGGTATTGGTGGAGGGATAGACAAATCCATCAGTGGAACAGAATAGAGAACCCAGGAATAAACCACACAAATATGCCCAACTGCTTTTCAGTGAAGATGCAAATTAATTCAATGGAGGGAAGAAAGCCTTTTCAGCCACTGGTGCTGAAACAAGTGGATATCTATAGGCAAAAAGAATGAACTTTGAGCTAAGCCTCTCATCTTATGTAACAGTTAACTCAAAATGAATCATATATTTAAATTTAAAATGTGAAACTATAAAAATTTTAAAGGAAAACATAGGGGAAAATCTTTGGGATCTAGGGCTAGTCAGAGAATTCTTAGACTTGACACCAAAAGCATGATTCCATAAAGGGGAAAACTGATAAAAAGTAAAAAATTTTGCTCTGGGAGAGTCCACGTGAAGAGGGTGAAAAGGCAAGCTATAGATTAAGAGAAGATATTTTCAAACTACACATCTGACAAATAGTGACACCACCAAAATCTGATAGGTCGTGGAGAAACTGGATACATCACCAGTGGCATTGTAAAATGGGGCAGCCACTCTGGGAGACACCTTGGCAGTTTCTCATAAAGCTAAACACGGGACTACCATCTGACCCTGTAGTTTCACTGGGCATTTACCCCAGATCAGTGAAAACTTATGTTTGCAGAAAAACCTGTACATGAATATTCATGACTGCTTTATTCCTAATAGCCCCAAATTAGAAACAACGCAAGTGCTCTTCAGTGTATTAATGGTTAACCAAACTGTGGGACATCTATACCATGGGATAATACTCAGCAATAAAAAGGAACACATTTGATCCGTGGGACAAGTTGGCTGAATCTCCAGGGAAGTACGCTGAGTGGAAAAAGACAGTCCCCAAAGAGTACATACTGTATGATTCCATTTATACAACATCCTCGAAATGACAAAATTATAGAGAGGGAGAACCGAAGAGTGGTTGCCAGGGCCGGGGACCTGGGTGCGGTGGGGGGACGGGGAGGGAAGAGGCGGCATGCCTATAAAAGGACATGAGAGATCCTTGTGGTGGTGGAAAGGTTCTGCTTTGACTGCACCAATGTCAGCATCCCGAGGGGGACATTGTATTACAGTTTTGCCAGATGTTCCCATTGGGGAAAACTCAGTAAGAAGTACATGGGCTCTCTCTATTATTTTTTAAAATTTCGTGTGAATCTACAAGTATCTCAAAATACCAAAGTTTAATTTAAAATAAAGAAACATTGGCTTCTCTGTCTGGGCTCAGTTTGATACAAGTAAATTGAGTTAAAAATGTAGAATTTGGGAAAAGACAAGATTAAAATAACCCTTGGAGGGATTATAAATAGCTTGGTGACAGTGATACGTCTTTTTCTTTCTATATTCCCCAGAGTACTTGGCCCCAATCGTACGCTTACCCACAGAAGCACTCAGTAATGTTGTTTTATGTATCACTGTTAGCATGGAGTACAAGTTGCCTTGTCAAGCAGTTTAATTTTTGTATGTAAATGTAAGGCACGCACGTACCGTAATAAGCAACTCAGGTGTGGTTGTGTGTGAATAAGCCGATGATTTTTTGTGAAAGGTGATAATTAACCTTGATAACATAAACAAAACATAACTAAAGTCCTTTTGCATAATATGGGGTTAAATCGTTGTGTTTTCCTCCCATAGAGGGTGTTTGCTTGTTTGTTAGCTTGCTTTTGTTTTATTTTACAGGATATCCTTGACCTACATTCACTAGCATAGGAAGCAGGGTCAGTGTAACTCTGTGCTCTAAGGCAAAGGTTCTCGCCTCTATTTCTGGAGCCCAGGGCTCTTAGGAAGTGTCTCAGGAGTCTGGGGTAGGGGGAGATGGCTGTGATTCCCTGCTTCCAGCAGTATCCACCTTAGGCAGCTCTCTCTCTTGTCTATTTTGCAAATTGGGTTCTTGTAAGATTTGGTTTAAGAACAGGTTCCAATGCTTCGTAAAACCTTTGAACCACCCGTTGTTCGCCGTTTTGCAGGGCTGAGGTTGCAGCTGGAACCTAGTGTCTCCCAATCCCCCTTCTGGGGAGATTGTGGAGAGGCTGAGCAGATAAGGGTGAGGGTGCTGTGTAGGGGTGAAAGCACCAGTGGCGTCTGGCATCACTCTTTCTCTCCTGCTGCAGTCACTGCCAGCAGTGTTGTGCATTTAGTGTTGCCTTTGCCCTGGCTGGGACAGACCACACCACCTGCAGAAGCTCTGAGGCAGAAGCTTCCCATTTCAAAGCAGAAAAATGAACCAGTGTGAGAGGGAAGTTTGCAGAGAAAATACTTTTTGATTTTTCTCTTCAGTCTGTGTGTTGTGTGTGTGTGTGTGTGTAGTAGTAGTAGTAGTAGTAGTAGTAGTAGTAGAAGTAACACACAAGTAACGTAAGTCATGAAGGACCCAAGGTGTGAGGTCATCGATCAGTTGATGGGAAAAGCAGCTGGGGACTGGAGAATTCAAACTAACAGATGCTTATTGCATGCAGAATGTGCAAAGCAGTGTGCAAAAAAGAATGTATGAAAATATTTGGGGGATATTTCAATGTTTCTTTTAATAGGTAATTGATTAATGGTGAATAATTAATACTAAAATAAACTTTAATAAAATGGTGTGATAAGAAGATCAGCAAAATGTCACTTGGCTAATTCCACATTCAAATGGGACCAATATGTTCACCAGAGGGCAACTAACTAGGTGGCCCTGGGAGTGAGCCCAGCAGGTGGGGAGTCATCTTCTGTCTTCAGTGCAGGTTGTGATGTGTGGTGTATCCCTGTTCTCTGAAGAGCGATGAACCTGGGGAAGCTTAACCCACATCTGGTGGTGGAGAGCTCCCCTTGGATGTATCGGGGCTTCGTAAAACTTTTTCAGGTCCCTGCAGCACTAACATCGGGGTCCTCTCGACGCTGCTGCCCCTCCTCCAGCACTGGGTGATGGTAAATGCCAGCCGTAGGAGGTGACAAAACTTAAAACGAAGAGCATGTGTGTCCACATCACAAAGATGGCCATCGGGGAGGAAGAGGGGATCTTCAGGGCCGAGGCCTGGAGCGTTTTGGAGATGAATTTCTACTTCTTTGGTCTCCTGTGGTGCTTAAGGCCTCTTGAACTTGCTGCGCCGGAGAGAGATGAGCTGAGACCCTGTAGTTTGCAGAATTCCTGGGAGCACTTAAGTGGTACTTTCTGGGGACTGGGGCTTGGAATACTGCGAGATTCAGCCTGTGTCTCAGTCCACAATGAACAACTTTCTCCGGGAGCTTGGTGATGCCCTATTTTTGGGCACAAGGGTTGGGGTGGAGAGGTAGTAGGACATAAGCCCAAACCATTAATAACCCCTTTCCTTTTAAATTCTCTACTCTTAAGAGTGAATTGGCTGGAGTTTCCAGAGGGCTTTTGGCCATCAGCACTACAATTAGGAAACAAAACCTAACCAACAAAAACACATCTAAACCACAGACAAAATCACCACTCTGTTATAACCCATCCACCCAAAAGCACTACCCAGCCAGAACTGATTCTGGCCCGTGACTGGCCAGGGCTTTCTGAGCTCCCTGAGGGTCTAGGAAGATCCCAAAGGCCCAGGATAGGTGAGCCCGACAGGCCTGGCACAGTAGGGTCGGCCCAGCTGCTGGTTTACACGAGTGCTCCAGGGTCGTTCAGAGCGCCCCTGTTCATTCTCAAAAGCATCCCAGTTTGGACAATAAATTATATGGTCTTTAAACAAACAAACTAAACAGTTGACTCCAGGCCTCAGCTGAGGGTCTACAAGTCACCTCTGAAGTCTCACTCTTTCTATGTGACTCTTCAATCGGGGTCAGCAAACCACGGCCAGCAGGTCAAGTCCAGCCCTTGGCCTGTTTGTGTATGACCCACAGCAGAGAACGGTTTTTACATTAAAATTTTTTTTTTTAAAAAGAAGAATATGTGACACAGTCAAATATGATCTTCAAAGCCTAAAATATTTACTATCTGGCCCTTTACAGAAAAACGTTGCCGAGCCCTGATCTAGCCACCTGATCTTGCATTTGGCATAGAGGGCCGGGGGCCTGGATCATCACTGTCTTTGGCTCCAAAGAAAAGAGTATTATGTATCCCCATCCTACCTTGGCCAAACTCAAGTCTGGCAGAGGGCCTGGTGCCGGGGAAGTGCATCAGTGTCTGTGGAATGAGTGTCAGCTACCAGAGAATCCCACGTGGACGAAGACCTCTGTTGAGATTCCCTGTCTCCTCTCCAAGGGTGGGTGATGGCAAAGGGGGAGGAACAAGGGTTGGGGTGTCCTGTGCTACAGGTGAAAGGCAGTGCTGGCCCCAAATCTAGCCCGTCTCCTCGAACACAAGGGGAGCTATGGGGCCCTTTGGTGGTTTCCTTCCATCAATCACATCCTGCTGTCCAGCTGGGCCCTAGGATGCCCAAATCATTTAATGTTGGCCTTTATGCTTTCGCGTGGTCAGTGGTCCTTGCCGTGTACCTTTTGTGTATAAAGATGCGTGTGTTCACCCCTCCCCTGGGGATCGCATTTTTCTAGCCTGAGGAACTTCTTTTCAGAATCACCATTTTAGTCTCAGTTCTGTGAGAGAGACTCCACTTTGGGGTGACAGTTCTTGGAAAAAAAAACAGACCCGCGTGCGCAGTCCTCTCAGCTTTGTCACTGATGGGCTCTGTGACTTTTGGGAAAACACCGAGGGCCTTCAATTCTTCACCCATAAAAAGAGCTCCCTGACAGCGCTTCCAGTGCGAACACTGATGGTTTTGTGAAGTCCAAGCTGTTGTCTGGAACGCTCTTCGTTCCTGTGATCCTCACAAAGAATGCAAATAGTGTATATGGCACTTCTTACAAGTTTATATTTAGAACCGTTTTAAAAACAAACATGTTGGCCAACTCTGAGAAGTACTCAGGGCACCGCCAGAGCCCCTGGTTACCTTATTCCTGCTGAAAACACTCAGAGCCCCGTCAGAGCAGTTGACACGGGGTGGCAGGTTCAAGGCCAGAACCCAGGCTCTCTGACTGCTGATACCTCTGGTAGCACCACCCACCACTTTACACGGCTCCCAGAGGACTCACCTAAAACATGACTGTCTCTTACAGGGTTGGGTAGAAACAGCACCTAGAAACAGCCTTGCACACAAGCAATAAATGTTCCACTGACTTATTTGGATATTTGCTATTCTGGGACTTTGCTCTAGAAAAGTGGTTTGGTGGTTTTTTTTGTTTTGTTTCCTTTTTACTCCAGACATCTCTGGGATGTCTGTCTCACAAGTTAGAATTATGTAATGATTATGAAAACCACATTGAATCGCAAGTAGACATTCATAAAACCAGTGTTATTTTTTTCCCCCCTTCCCATTTCTGTTGAGGCAAAAACGTGGGCAGTGTTTGCCAGGCTTGAGAAAGGCGGTCATGCATGTAGCTCACTTTGGGCGCTTACTGACCGGGTGCTAAGATTTTAAATGCTCTGACGTTCCATGGCAGAAGCACCGCTGCCTTTCCCAGCGTGGCCGAGGCTTATTGGCAGGAAACATCTGGCAGCAGTTTACCTCCCCTGCATCCCATCTTCTGAACTTGGAAATAAAACATCTCTGAAATCTTACTTAGGGTGAATGTCCTGTACCCAATGGAGACGGGGCCCCACCAGGAGCTGCGTGGTTTTGCCGCTTGCAGAGTTTGTCTGATCAAGCAGTACAAAGCTATGATAGCTGCTTACAGTTTTCCCACTGCTGCGTATACACTAAGTCAAAAACATGCTTCAAGAGCAAGTGACAGGGTAGGAAGAGACCTGCCCTTGGATCATTAAAAATGATTCAGAACAACACAGGCCCCTGTACCACTTCCCTGGCAGTCACTCTTTTAGGTGTACTCAGCCTTGGCTGCTGTACAACTTAAAAAGCAATTACCCCGCTTCCTCTGAACCTTACAGCTTTTCTACTTAGCCACTGATTGTGTCCTGTCCCTTTCGGAAACCGGCATTCTAGATGTGGAAATACACAGACTGAAAACGTTCCTCCCCAGCCTCTGACTCTAAGAAGAGAGTCAGTTTTAAAATAGGACACTTTCAGTTTTGTTTTCAACCTTTATTACATTTTTGCATTTGAGATTCAAACCAACCACTCTCTTATACCACACAAAAGGCATCCATTCTTGTGATTTTAAAGTGCATTTCCCCTTTAACTTTGTGTACAAAAATATGTATTTTTTTAAAACCTGTGGAACTTTCTCAACAAGGCACTTTTAGGCATGAAAATGAAGATGAGTTCCGTTTCTACATTCACATACATAGAAGGAAGAGTGGACCACCACCATCACAGCTGCATTCTTGGAGTCTTCACGGGTCCAGCCGACTCGAGGAACTGATAAACAAGACTGTAAAAACATTCACAACCTTACAACCTGGGCTGCAACGCTTCACGACCATAACAAGGAAAAGCTGCCCGTCAGCACAGCTGTCCTTCCCCGTCCAGAGGTGTCCCACTTCAGGAAGCGAAGATACGCTGGCAAATCGTCTTCGATGACCCTGGGAGATCCCACTGGGTGTGTAACATCTTAGCCCCAAGGTCAGTGATCATTTCGGGAGAGACAGGCCGTCAGGACCTCCCAGAGCAGACAGCCATGTGCTTTCTCCAGCACACCACATCCATTCGAGGGATTAAGCATGAGGAAAACAGGAAAGACACCGAGGTTTTCACTCTCTTTTCATTGAGAGGGAAGACCTAGCCAACGGCACTTCTGAAAAGTGAGCAAACACTTTTTTGGTTTATAAACATATATATACAAGCCATTTAATGTCCCAGTGACTACAAGTAACGCTTGTTTTTAAAAAAAAGCAAATTATATGCAAAGATCAAAACCACAAAACATTCTTTTAGCCGTTCAAGATTTACATCTTTAAGAAACATTGAAAGAGTAATGTTTTGCCACCATTAAAATTAAATCTTAGAGAGAAATAAACTCTACTTGACTCTGAAATTGTTTTAATTTCTGGAGAACTACATAACTGTATTGTTTCTCACCAGCTCTCCTATAACAAGAATACTTTAAAAAAGCAAACAAACTCGCCCAAATGCTTCACATCTTCCAAGAAACACTGAAAGCTTATTGTTTAAAATCTGTCTTTAGATAGTCTAGCTTATTTATTGCACCTAATTTGCAAATGCTCCCCAGGACATATGGGGGAATAATATGAAACAGAAATAGAGCTGCCTCCCCATCCATGGACAGCTGCACCAGCGGCGGAAGGCTGGTCCTTTGGGGGCAAGTTGGGAAGGGGCCACGTGTCATCATAACCAAGAGCTGTCTGAGGGTCAGACCTACAGCTCAGGTTGCATTTCATATCTCCAGCTAAGAAACCTGTCACTTTCCACGGGGAGGGGGAAGGGTAAGCTGGGACGAAGTGAGAGAGTGGCATGGACATATATACACTACCAAATGTAAAATAAGATAGCTAGTGGGAAGCAGCTGCACAGCATAGGGAGATCAGCTCGGTGCTCTGTGTCCACCTAGAGGGGTGGGATAGGGAGGGTGGGAGGGAGACACAAGAGGGAGGACATACGGGGATGTATGTATATGTATAGCTGATTCACTTTGTTATACAGCAGAAACTAACACATCATTGTAAAGCAATTATACTCCAACAGAGATGTTAAAAAAAAAAAAAAGACAGCTGCAAAACTCATTGGTGAGCCTATTTTTGGCTAGGTAAATGAATCATGGACACAAACAATATTAAAGTAATTCAGTTGAAAGAAAGCATACAACACACAAACTTGGGGGTAGATAATGATTGTGGCCTTGAATTATCCACGTGCACAATCTCCTTTGCATGGAAAATTCCCTTTCTCCCTGCTCTTTGTCTGCTGTTGACCTGTTATCAGTTCTGATTGGTTTTTTTTTCCCCCCCCTTTGTTTAGTACCAGTTGTAAGAATTATCAATTGAGTTTCAAGCTATTTCCAGTGGAAGAAAAAAAAGCTGTTTTTCTTAATTAAAATGGTGACATTATGACCTTGCAAGTGAGAAAAAAAAAAAAACGAAACCGGTCACTTTCTGCAGTGTGTCACCTGTCTACTGCCGGTGAGCTACGAACAAGGGGAAGGCCCATAGGAGGAGCAGGTCCTGAGGCCGTCTGTTGATTTCCTGGGACAGAACCGCCCCAAAAGGAGACAGACTGATTGGTAAAGAGGAGACCATTTTTCAGACGCTGCAACCTCACTGCATGACGGTGCTGACGGGGAACTCGGGCGGGCACTTGCTTTCGTCAGAGAAGGGTCTTTGCCAGCGGGTGAGGACTTGCCTGGTGGGGTGAGCAACCCAGGTGCACCAGCAGAGGGCTTGCAAGCAGTGCCCCTGGCTGGAAAGCAGGGGTCCGCTGGGAGGAAAGAGGGGTGGGGGAGCGTTTATGGTGTTTTAAGAGACATACTTATCACAATTGAATTACCACATTTCAAATTCTGACACGGGAATGCCTTAAGATCCTTATTACTGAAAACCATACAGAAGTCACTTGAGGCATTTTTCTTACGAACAGAGAAGGATCTTGATACCTTTGGTCTGTTAATAGGGAAAGGACAGTACACCTGTACACTTCATAAACTGGAGGAGGAGGGTGGGGACTTCCTAAAGCAAAATAAATTCATGACCTATATAAGATCAGTTTTGCTTCCCATGGTGTAGATTTACACTATTATATAACAGCTCTGATCACCAGATTTGTAACACAGGGAGTACTGTCTGTGTACTTGATGTAAGACATGCTTAGATAAAACCCAGTTCTGCCCAATGTCAGCATAAAGTAAAAAATGTGATTGTCCCATAAATTATCATGTAACCCCCAGTGCTGCCCAGCTGGGAAGAGACATAAAAAATAAAGCAGTAGATTGCAGACTAGTCACAGCCAGTTTTAGGAACAAGAACTCCGTGGAACACCACTGAAGAGCATTTAAAAAGTCAAAACTTTTTAAAGTTCAAAAAAGAAAAAACCCAACCACAAAACTCTAGGAGCCAAGACACTCCAGACCTGCCTGATGCTAATTTACAAAGCCACAGAAGCTGGGAGGTCTCTTCCAACTGATCTGGATAATGCAAGCGAAAGAAGACTCTTTGCTTGCAGAGTCCAGGAGCTGTGCCCCCAAATCCAGGTAGTGGGGCATCCCTCTTCCTTCCTCCCTGAGGAAGACCTCACTTCAGTAAGGTCAGGCAAAAGAAAAATGAGGCAGTCATTTAGCTAAGCTCCCCAAACAAAAACAGAACAGAAAAAGGCCCCAACCTTCTACAAATACACATGTAAAAATATTTTTAAACACCCCCAAGGACCAACCAATTTTGCCCAAGAAATATCACAGGGTTTGGTTTCCATCTGACAAGGAAAGTCCCAGGAGTCTCACAACAGTATGAACCAACAGACTTTTAATGCTTTAGTCCAATGTGGTTAAGAACAAATAATCTCTGATATTTCAGAGTTGGCAAACAGCGAAAACGACATCTGAGAACTCGGTGAGGTTCTTCTCCCCTATCCCTTTACGTACCCACACACCATAGGTAAGAACAACCAAATCAAAGTCTGTGGGGGCTTGTAAGGTGCTGTTTACAACGTGGATGTTGTAAATCACAGTCAAAATACAACCAAGCACTTCCTGAAGGTGCCGAGGATACACTTAATCTGCAAATCCAAACGTCCTGAGCACAGCGTAAAAGATGACTCTCCAGGAAAAGAGATCCTAAAATCCTTCTGTGAAGAAAGACACACGCGCAAACCAGCTTGGCAAGTTACAGCAAGTCTTGTAATTGAGCCCTCGGGTGACTCAGGGTGAGAGTGAGTGCTTAGAAAGCTCCCCCCAGCGCCAAGAGGAGGAGCTAAAAGTGTCCCACTCCTGAGGAGCTAAAAGTGTCCCACTGTCCTGCCTGGCATCAGCCTGCCATGGGTGGTGACACCGCACAGGAGCCGGTTGACTTTTCATAGCTGGTGTGTCGTCCCCTGCTGGGATATCTAAGTGGGGGTCAGAAAAAGGAAATGCCTGTCTCCGTCATGAGCTGATCTGCCTTTATTATCTTTTCCTGAACTGCAGAAGAAAATCAAACGCACAGAGATAAAGTGTGAAGCCCACGTAGACACGGGGCAGCTGCAACAGGCGGGGAGGCCCTGGGTGGGCGGGGAAGACCGCAAGAAGAGGGGGCCGGGGGCTTTCCAGGGGACTGACTTCCCACACCCGAGGGGAGAGGGGCTCCTCGTCACTGAGCCACCGTCCTGCGGCCTGGCCAGCGCTGCCTGCAGGCCTGGGTCCTGTCCAGACTGTTTCCAGCACCATCCTGCTCAGACCCTCATTGCCACCATGTGGGTGCCAAACAGACCGCACACCCATCTCCTCTGAGTGTGACCCGGTTCTGTGATCTAAGCCTGGCTGGCTTGGCTGCTTGAAGAAAAAAAGTGACTAGGATCCTTTCTTTTCGAAAACTGTGCCTGATGGCAGTTCAGCTTTTCTCTGGGCTTCCATCCCCATCCTGGGGTGATGCAGCTCGGCTCGGCTGCACCCACTCAGCCCGGCTCCATCCCAGGCCGTCACTAATAGTAGGGCCCGAGCTTCTCGTATCCTAAATAACTAGGCCACTCTGGAAACAGACCATAGGAACACCGAGGGCTTCCAAACTGGTCAAAGGCTATTCCAAAATCTGGTCCATTTGGTGGCTGGGCTGTTCCCTGGGTGGATTTCAACTCTGCCCGGATGATCCTATAGTTTTTGCCCTTATTGCTGTCCCAGTACGTCTGTCCTTTGCACTCATAGCACACGGCAAACTCCATCCTCTCATAAGACTGAATTTTTTCAGGCAAGCTGATTTCAAAGGAGAACGTGTCCTTGTCTGAACCTGCGTACGTGTCCTTCACGTACCAACAGGGAAAGTCTGTGAAGCTCTTCCAGGTGTCGAATGTCATTCTGACTTTCACCGTCTTCTCGAATGCGAGGTTCTGCACCTTCACCGTGCCTGCAATGGCTCTGTCCTTCAAGACGCAGTTCTCCAGGCAGACGTGGTCGGTCCGAAGCCGATTTCTGAAGTCCAGGTAGTCTGCAGAGGGCTGCGAGAAATCCAGCACAAAGCTCTCGCTCTCCGCTGTTGTCAGACTCACAATGCTGTCCAGGAGCTCGGTGATGTTCAGTGGAATATCTAACGGGTCATCAAACTCAGAGAACACTTTGACCATTGTCAGGGCCAGCCCTTGGTTGTCTGCAAAGGACACCCGCTTCTTCACCTTCTTCTCCTGGACAGTCGGGGCCACCGTCCCACTGGCTTCATTCTTGCCACTCAGCTGAATACAAGGCCTCAGGGGTTTGCTTGGCTTCGGGGAGATCTGGAAGGCAAACCGCTCTCTGCGCAAGGAGGGGGCCATGCAGCTGTACCTGCACGCAATGTCCACAGCCATCACGGGGCTAGAGCAGGCTAGAACCCTGGCCAAGGGGAAAGAAAGAAACAGCAAGGAGGTCAGACAGATGTTCAGACTCATCCCTCCAACAGGGACCAGCGAACTACGTTTGCCTTCCTCTGTGCCCACGTGGCTACAGCTCAGTATTACCTCAAGTGTGGTCCAGTGTGACCTTGGTTTCAGGGGAGATTAAGAGTGTAAAGTGGGGGGGCGGGGGGAAGAGGCCCAAGGTTAAAACAAACAAAGAAGTATGGAACCACTGGTTTTAAAACTAGTTCATGGGTTTCCCTGTCAGGGCTTGTTGGGGCCTTCAGTATACTGATGGGCCATGGGGAATAATGAAAACAGCGTGCTGTTTGCAGAATTTCCTAAACTTATCCCAAACAGGGAAAGTCTTTTTTTTTTTTTGGTGGAGCACCTTGCTGAATGCAGTTTGGTAAATACTGCTTTCCTCTGATAAAAAGAAATTAATTCATCCCACAAATATTGATTGATGTTTGCTATGTGCCAGGCATGGAGCCAGAGACTGGGAATGAGTGAAGACAGACCCACACCTGCTTTCATTCAATGTACAGTAGATTTTTATATTCTAGTATTTCTTACTTTTAAAAAGTGCCTGCAATTTAGTATTTTTAAATCTTTTATATCAGTGAATAATTGTGTTTTTCTACAGTGAAAATAGCCTCTATAAGAATAAAAAGCAAAGAGAATCATGCTAAAGATTAAATTAAATCTGACTTCATAAAAACAATGTTTTTCTATAAGCGAAAAAAATAAGTAAAACCAAAAACCGAAGACTGGGAAAACATTTTCCAAAAAGCATGGCAGCAAAGTGTTAATACTTTTATAAAGAGTTTTTATAAAACAATAACAAAGTCAAATATTCCATGTAGAAAAATGAGCAAGGAGCATGAAAAGACAATTCGTGAAAGAAATTTAAAAGTGGCTCATAAATATGCAAAATGTCCAGCATTACAAGTAATTTAAGAAATTTAGATTAGAAAACAATGCCTGTTTTTACCTAGCGAGTTAGGAAAGAATTTTAAAAGATAATACGAATATCTGTATTAGTCTTGATGGGCACAACCTTTCTAAATCATCATTTTGGGTTCTAACATCACATACAGGTATTCATCTTGGAAATAATTAAAAATGCGCGAAGGTTAATGTACTCAAATGTTCAGTACAACATTATGGGGGGAAAGGGGTGAGAAAATAAACTAAATGACCAGTAACAGGTATCCAATTAAATCAAGTACACCATATCCATGAGATACAATTTTATATCATCATTAAAACCATTATGTGGAAAAAGATTTAAATGGCATAAAAATTTATAATATATGATTAATGTAGAAAATGGAGAAGATAAATTGTACATAGAGACTAGACTCGTAGGGAAAAATATTACGTATATGCACAGAAAAAAGACTAGTGATATAATTAAAACCGTCAGAATTTTCCAGGTGATGGGATTTCAGGAAATTTCTGTTTTCCTGCTTTGTACTTCCTTATATTTTCTAAAATAATAGATCTTCTCTAATCAAGAAAACAAAATGAATCTAATAAAACACCTCAAATATCTTAAGATTTGCCAAAAACCCACCCAACACTATTGCCTCGCTAAAGCCACGCCATTTTTATTCTAACTACCATGGCAAATCGATATTCTGATTTGACAGTTCCAATGGGCTAATTGAAGAAGTCGGCGATGCAATTAGGATTAAAATCTCTAGCCTGAGAATCACAGAACACAGATCTGGATTAGTTGCCAAACACATCTCCCCTCACTACGGCAAAGGTGTCGGTGTGTGGTGGTGTGCTGGGGTAGCAGCTCTCAGGCCTCCCGATCCCCGCCCCCGCCCCGCCCCGGGAGGTGCTGTGGGGTGATGGTGGTAGTTCAGGAGGACAGGCAAAATGTCGCTCATCATCTGACAAGAGCGGGGACCACTGGTCCAACAAATAAATAATATCTCATTTTCAACTTCTAATTTCGTTTAATCAAACACATTTAAAAAATGAGAAAGGATGAAGACGTATTGGGCTTGATCCCATTTTCAAAAAAAACACCAAAAAACCCAGCACTTCCCCAGGATGCAGGAATCACTTAGTGATGACCAAGTGGAGAAACACAGACGTTCAGAGACAAAACAATAATAATACAAATACCTGTATTAGTCTGAAAAGGCCCAACCTTTCAAAATGTTCTTAATTTATAGCCATAATGTAGTTATCTAAACATGCATTTTAAAGGATATCTTATCCTTTAAATAAGGATATTTAAATATCTTTTAAACATCTTATCCTTTAAATATCCTTAAATAGCCTTATAGTTTCTCCTCTAACAAAGTTAAACGAGTAAAAATTTTAGGAGCAAATTGGCTATTATCTTTTTTTTGTTTTTTAAATTTATCTATTCTTTTATTTATTTATTTTTGGCTGCATTGGGTCTTCGTTGCTGCGCGCGGGCTTTCTCTAGTTGCCCCGAGCAGGGCCTACTCTTCGTTGTGGTGCATGGGCTTCTCATTTCGGTGGATTCTCTTGTTGCAGAGCATGGGCTATAGGCGCGTGTGCTTCAGTAGTTGTGGCACGTGGGCTCAGTAGTTGTGGCTCGTGGGCTCTAGAGCGCAGGCTCAGCGGCCATGGCGCATGGGCCCAGTTGCTCCGTGGCATGTGGGATCTTCCCGGACCAGGGCTCAAACCCGTGTCCCCTGCATTGGCAGGTGGATTCTCAACCACTGTGCCACCAAGGAAGTCCCTATTATCTTTTCTTATACCCATACAATTGTTCTGGAAAGGAAAGTTCTGACTGAACTGGGCAAGACAGCTTTTAAAAAAAAGAGTCAGTGGGTTCAACATAAAAAAACAAAACAAAAACCCTATACTTACAAAGTACTTGAATTTTTCTTTTCCCCTGTTCATTGTAAAACTTTGTTAGAATGCACTGGAATCACATGTTCAGTTCTACTTTTAATACAGGTAGTTTTTGCTTTTTAAATTAAATGTTAATTAAAAATAACCAAACAGCAGGCAAAGCCTTGCATCCCAGCCCCTCCCACTCTGCCCACCCCTGACAACCTGGGTGTGAACTGAGGAAGGAGGGGTTCCTCCTCTGTCGTAGCCACTTCCTCCCTGCCTGAGTCAGCACAAGGTCAACTGCAAGCTCTCTACGGGCCTGCAAACCATTCTCGGGCATGCTTTCCCGCACCACCTTCACCACCTTAAAACAGCTCATTAGAAAATGACTGCGAAACTCTCAAGCTATTGTGGAAACAGAATTCTAAAACAAGGGGATCAGGCAAAGAATCTGCGCACTTGCAGTCGACTGCAGGCACTCTCAAGGTCTAATCCTGCAGGTTAGAAAGGCTTAGTTGAAGGCCTTGGTAAAGTTTCAGTGTCTGGACCCAGCAGTATAAACGTGCCCCTGAGATCCCTTTTATCACCAAGCTATAAGAACTGGGGGTGAGGAGGTGAACCTGGAGTCGGGGCCAGAGGTAATTAAACAATTCCACTGGCACTTTCTGGAGCCGAATTGGTTTTGCAGCATTCTCCATGAAAGGCAACAGGAAGGTGAACCACCTGGCGGCACAGGCATTCTTCCCATGCTCCTGCTCCAGGCCCATTGCACAAGCACCCCTACCCAGAAGCCCTTCCCTTTTTTTGGTGTCACCAGCACTGGAGGGGAGGTCACTAACCCTGGTGGCTTCGGTAGAGGGTGCAATCTGACTCTTGGCTCCCTTGCCTATCCTCACAGGTAGATTCCAGCTTTTATTAACCAGATCGGTCTCCAAGAACTGGTGCCCCCGAAGTGGTGGTTTGGTGTAAGCCTTCCTGATCGTCTGCTCAGAAATTCCCGCGTGGGCTGTGACAGATATGACCAACACCCAGACGTACTCCTAGCCACGGAGACATGCAAGGTAACAGCTTCCTAAGCCCCTGAAAGGAAGGCACCTGGACAAGTGTTTTGTCCTCAAATGGCATGAAAATGATCAGTTGCAACACAGGACGCATCAGGCTGTACCTCAGGGCCCCTCTTAATGACAGACTCTTCGGCCGCTCTGCCCTTTCCCACGCCCAAGCCAGGGAATGTGAGTCACCAAGGTTGGTCTGGGAGAAAAACCAGAATGAGATGTGGACACACAGTTGAGCCGGCACAGCATGACATGGTACCTGGATACCAGTTCGTTGCAGGACAGGGTCACGAGACTGTGAGTAAGTGTTACTCAGACCAGTACGGATTCTCAACACCTTTGCTTCCAAATAGATGCCTAGGAGATCAGTTTTGCCCCATGAGAGACTGGACATGCACCAAGGGTAGATTTCAGTGTTTCTGGTCAAAAGAGGGCAAACCCTAACACGCCATGCAAAGACAGAACATAGATAGTTTTGCATAAATGCTTTCCGTGTTTCTCTAGTGACAAACAACAGACCCTCAGCCAGGGTTAGATATTGTGGTGATTTTTCTCTAAAAACTATCGACTTGTACAGAAAATAACCCCATGACCTTCACAGTTTCAGGCGGCTGAGCTACTGACTCTCTGGCTGTGCCTTTTATAGAAAGCAAATCTTTCTCTTTTGTATTGAGGCCAACACATTGCCTCCTCCATTCTCTTGTACTCTGATAAGAAAAGACAGAAAAATCAGACGCACCAAGAACCCACCAGGAACACTGAAACAGCATTAGGTAAGCATTCGCAACCAGGTTACCAGGTATAATTTTTTAAAAGACGGGGCCACTTACCCCTTCGGCATTTCTTTATTCCCTCCCAAAAGGCTTGGCTGCCACACTATGAGAAAAGTTGGCATCTTTCCCTTGGTACCCAGACCATGGGGCCCTTATTCACAGTCCTAGAAGCCACTTGGACTCCTCTATTCTGTCACCATCATCCAAAGCATCTTTGAGATAAATATCTGTGGATGAGGCTGCATATTATAGGAAAGAGATAAGTTAAAATGGCAGTGTCTGCCATCTAAAAATGTCCAATGTGAAACACAGTGCACTGGCCTAGGAATACCTGCACCTGGCTGTGCCACTTGGGGCAAGTCACTCAACCTCTCTGGGCTTGAGCTTTCTCCTCTGAGATCCCTTCCAGCTCTGACATTCCTGGTTGCTAATACTGCCTGATGGTTCTCTTCTCACTAACTTTTCCCTAAATACCTCAACTTTACTTTTGTGGTAAGTCCTCCAGCTAGCTTCACTTTAGTCTTGGCTCCTGGATAACCCTGCCAAGTGAACTATTTCCTCTTCTCTGCACCCTAGCCCCCAAAGCCCTAACACTCTCTTCTCCTGGACCCTGGGTCTCCCAAGGTGGCCTGACCACGCAGACCACAGGCTCCAACATCTAGCAACTCTCCAAGTCCTCAAGTCTGTCCTCAACTTTCTCCTCCTCTGCGGGAAACAATACCAGGACAGAACCCAAATCTTCTAGTATGTTCTGGGCCCCCTACCCCCCCCCTTTTGCACTGAGTCCCTTCCACACCCCCTTCTCTGGATTCAAAAGGGTGGCACGAACAGGACACGGGGGCAGGCCAGAGCGTCCTGCCCTCTGTGTCGCAGTCCCTCCAGGCCCGGGCTGCACCCCGCCCCCAACCCCTCCCCGAGGTCCTTTGCCTATCCGGAACCCACCTGTTGGGCCGCGGGGAAGCCCCCTCTCCAGCTGGCTCGCTGCATTGGAAAGCCCGGAGGGAGGTGGCAGGGGAGGCTGCCGCCACCAGACTACGTGAGCCTCAGTGTGTCCGGGAGGCAGGCCTTGGGCTGGGTTCCCGGAGTTGTGACCGACAGGGGGAGGAAGACGACGAGGAGGAGGAGCCCTAGTTATCACACCAGGGCGGGGCGGCAGGGCCACCCGAGGCGGGGCGGCGCCACGAGAGCGTCCCCGCGCGGCCACCTCGCCCCCGCTGGCCCGGGACAGCCCGTCTGGGGACCGGGAACCGGGGGTGGCTCTGCTCCGGGAGGCCCCGGCCGCCGCAGCGCCCTGTGTCCCGTCGCCCTCGGCGGCCTGAGAGATCACCAAGTGTGTTTCCCTACGTTGTACCGGGAAATCTAGGCCGGGGGAGAGACGAAGCGACTTTCCCTTGTGCTGAGACCCCATCGCTCAACTCCGGGAACACTCTCTAGAAGTGTCGGGTCCCAGGTGGAAAAGCCTTGTGTCAGGTTCGAACTCGGCACAATAGGGAGTAAGAGTATCTGAAGTCCCAGCCCCAGCCTCCGGGCCGCCCGTCGCGGCCGGGGCCCCCACCTCGGTGCATCACGTGGGTCCGGCCAGGCTCCATCCCACCTCTGGTCCCTGGACTGCCCTCCCCACGTGGAAGCAACAGTCTCCTTGAGCCCTTCTAAAGTGTCCCACTCCCAGAGTGTAACTGCAAGTTGGACGGAGAAAGTGTAGGTGGCACGACCAAAGAGGGTCCCCGCTACGCGCCCTCGCCGCCGTTTCCGCGGCCGGGCAGCCAGCCTTGCGGGCTTGGGAGGGACGTACCTGGTACAGCTCATAAGCCCCGAGGTGCGGAGGCGCCAGCCAGCGGCAGCATCCGCGCCGGGGTGACAGGGGCAGCGGCGGCGACGGCAGGAGCGGGGGCCGGGGCTCAGGTCGGCGCCCTTCGCGGGCAGCCGCATCCGTCCGTGCGCGAGAGCTGCCCGCCCGCCTCCTCCGTGCGGCCCCTCACCCGGGACTCGGCCTCCCAGCCGCCGCACGGCTCCCTTTAACTTTCAGACCACTTCTCCCCACTCGGGATGTTATCCCAGAGCCCCTTTCACGTGAACGCCCCCCACAGCCAATGGGCGCGCCCGGGACGCGCGCCGTCGACCAATGGCCGTGGAGCCGCGGTCCCCCAGCGCACCGCCGCGCCACGTGATCGGCTGCGCGCCGAGAGTGATAAGGCTGGCGTCCAGGGCCTGCGAAGAGGGCGGTGGGTCACAGTTTCATCAGAAGCCCGAGGACCGGCGCCAGGGGGCAGAGGCACTTTCCTACAGCCTAGCATCCCGTTACAGCAAGAGGGCTGGACGCCGGCGGCTGGCAGAGTTCCCTCGCCCTAGGCAAAGTCCCAGCCGGGCAAAGTCATCCTACACCCGCGGAGCTGGTTGCAGTTGCATTCAGCCGTCCCGCCCGCCCCGCCTTTGTCTTACACTTCAGCTACCGGGGGTTCGCAGATGATCGTTACTTCCCCCATCACACGTGGAGCCCAGAGGAGCCCCGAGAGAATGCCAAATGCGTTCCCCTCCGTTTCAGGTGGACCCTTTTCGGGATCAGTATCCCCAGCGATAGTGTCGAAAGTAAGTAATTACTGAACGCTTGCCTTGTGCCCATCACGGTCCAGGTGTTACTGTGAAAGGAATACAGTAAAATCCTTTTGATGAAGTTGCTATTGGGGCAAAGGACCAATACGCATCTCACAGAATACCGCATGTACAGTTGAGGGTTTCTCAGATAGGTATATTTTCGAGGAAACTACCTGAATTGAATCTGTATGAACAGATTCAGCCTGTACCACAGGGCCTCGGTGATCTCTGTGCTATGCCTTGAGATCTGTAGAGAATGAGGAGCTTAGAAGAGAGCTTAGAAGCCCCTCCTCCCATATGAGATCAATTTAAATATGCATGTATATAGTCATATATATCACCTCCTTGGTGATCAGCTCTGCGCTAGCCACTTTAGGGATGAGAATCCCAGTTTTCCAGTTTTAATGAATTTTGGAAATTAATATAGGATTGCCAGCTTTCTAAAGTGCCAAGTAAAGACACTAAAACAAATCCTACCATCTTCTGTTACCATCTTTTATTTTTAAAAGAAGTACTCTTTAACAGCAATAACAATAAAATTCAGGAAGGGCATAATCTCGGAGTAGAGGCTAGTCGTTCACGTTGCATATGTTTAGCTTTATGAAAATTCATTACATTGACTATGGCATATGGGAATTTCTGCTGTAAGAGATTTTAAAGCAGCTTCTAATTTTACTAGGAATGTAAGACAAAAACGCTAGCCCACTACAATAATGCAGTCGAAGCCTTCAGCTCCATAGAGAGCTTCCCCAGACTCAGTCTTCCTGTCTGAAGGATGATCATTAGTCCTCTTTCTTCTCTTTCAATGGGCAAATCTGATAAAGGACCACCTGTGAAATTAGCTATTGGTAGGCGATTGGCAAATAAAGTTTCTGTGCAATATTCCCTTTGCCAACTCTAAACCGCCTTTTATTAGCTGATGAGTAGGTTGAAGATTTATGATGCCAAGTGCTGGCTACGTTTCTCAAGTGGAGGGAGCATGCTGGAGGAGTGGACAGAGATAAAGAGCCAACAGGTATTGCAAAATTGTATGCAGGCAAAGGGCGATCTGAACCAAACTGGAAAGGAGTTGGGACAAGTAAATACAATTTTATAGTGTTAGGTTTTGGAAGCATCTTCCTTACATAGGTCTAGGAAATCATCCCTGTGGTTTAGGTGACTATTTCAGACCAGGCGAGTGGGGCTAAACTTAGTTGTGGCACACCCCAGTCTTGGTAGGTAGGAGTGTAGCGTCTATGAGTTTGCAAAGAGAGCAGTCTTTGCGATCAGAATAGAGCTGGGATGCAAGCTCTGGAGAACTGTTCCAGTAGAATTCACAGCAGTCCCAAGTCCCAGAACCTGAGAGCTGGACTGGCCCTTAGACACAGTCTTGCTTCACCCTTTCATTTTATAGCAACAAAGAGGGAAACTGAAAATGGAAAATTTCAACCCTTTAGCCAATGCATACCAAATTCCTTTTCTAATATCTGGCTTTGAATTGTAGCCTTGCTTTCATTTAATAAGCCAACCCTCCTCCCTGCAAAAACCAAGAAGCCTAACAGTGGCTAAGCATAGCTAATGATCATTTTGCCATAAGCTGTTCTTCATGGCTGTTAGTAGCACTGTCTTCTTCTTGCACTTGGGCTCATCTGTGACTTTTTCAGTTCTCTCTTACACATTTGTTCATTCATTCAACAGCACACTATTAACTACCATAAACCTGAGTGCTGGAAATGGGAAAATGAGTGAAATATTATCTTACTCTCGAGAAGCTCTTAAGCTAATATATAATGATGTGGGATGAATGTGTGAAAGGCAAATCTCTCTTAAGGGAGCTAAGAGGAAGACTGTGCATGTCTGGCACAGTCCCCACTGGGCAGGGGAGGGGAAAGTCTGAGAAGGCTGACCTTTGAGAAGTGACGTTGAGCAGGATCCTGAAGAGGGAGTCAGAGTTTAGGGGTAATGGGAAGAGAGCATGGCAGGATTGGAAATGGCACAGAATTCTATATGTTCCCCCAGAGAATTTCCACGCCATTGATTAAAAATTAGATCCTCTTTCTGGCTTAAACATTGGACGCTGCTTCCTTCTGCATGTGTAAACAGCAGCTTTTTTGCTCATCCAGAAAGTTTGAAAATATATTGTTAATGCCTTATCTCCTCCTCAACTGAACACATTTCAAAAACAGCTCAAATCATGCAAGATTCTGGAGGAGAAATCATTTTCTTTCTTTTTTTCTTCTTCTTCAAATTCTAGCATTGCTTCTCTTTGAATGAAAGTGATTGCAAAGTGAATCTAAATAAAAATAACCAGCATGGAGTCAGAACTAAAGAAGAGAACATTCTTTTGCTAGATCAGAATAGAAAGTGGGAAAGACTGTTTCCAAACTGCTTAAATCCATTTATATTTAGACGAGTGGAGTTGTTTGCACCTGTCAGAGCTGCAGACGTGCTCTGGGTGCATCATGTTACCTGGGGCCCTCTGCCCCTCTTTCAGACTTGACTGAAAGGGACTTGCTAGGTCATGTTTTATGGGACAGGCAGAGGAATACGAGCCAAGGGATTCTGTAAGCCTCTGTCTGTGGAGAATGTGTCCTTAGCATGGGGAGAAGAGCTTGAGTAATTTACATGTCAAAGCTCCTAGAGCCCATCAGTAATTTACATGGTTGAGGGCTTCTGAGTTTCTATATGATGCTGATGTAGGGACCACTCCTTTAAAAGTTACATATACAGAGCAGCTTTATATCTTGTGCAGTGCTTTGTATGATCCAGATATATCTTTAACTTGTCGTGTGTATTATTCTTATGAATATAAGACGAATACAAGATCACTGTAGACACTGTATTTTGTGGAAAATACAGAAGAATATAGAGGTGAAAACAGAATCAGTACCAGCCAGCCATAACTACCAATGTGACTCACTGTCTTTTCTTTCAGTATTTATTCTGTGCATAAAACAGGATCATAGTATTGATATATATAAAATTTAATATCTTAATCTTTTAATCATGACTGCTCATTTTGAGTGTATTAGTATTATTATAATTTTTCTGACATGCTTTTTAATGACTGCATAATATTCCTTCATATAAAGAGACTATAATTTATTTTCTTATTGTGGGATATTTAGATTTTTTTTCCAAATTTTCTCTATTGTAAATAAACGTTGATAAGAATCTTCATATTTAAATCTCTGTCCACATCCCTGATTATTTCTTATAAGTCTGTTTCCGACAGGGTACAGACATTCTTCAGACTCTTGATTTGTCTTGCCAAATCATTTTTAGGAAGATCAGTATTGACTTTTTATTCACTACTGGAGCAGTTTAAGAGTTAAGTAATCCTAATTAGGTCTTGGTTTGTGGACTTTGGACCAATTATACCTCATCTTACAAAAAAGCCATATGAGAATTTTCACTAATGAATCATATACTCTGTGCCTGGGTGAAAATAGCTACACACTTGTAGCTTTGAGTCTCAAAATACAGAGCCAATTTGTGTTATGAATGGGGACTTCATAACCCATATTATTGACTTAAATGGTATTAAGTGGTGGCTGGTCAGAGAGAAAGGCAGAGGCTGAGGACGTGGGGTACGACTTTGCCACAGGCTTAAAAGGAATTAGGCAGAACCCAGTATGTATTTATATTCTTTGCTGATTCATCTCCCGTTTGTGACTGATGCGATCATAAATTATATTTGAACATATAACTATATACATGTGATGCGACGTGTACCATCCAGAATATCATGACAAGTGGCATACGCTTTTGTGAGAATGACATGTCGAGCTGCTTTGAGGGTTACGACAGGCCGCTTGGCCTTGTGTGCCTTGGATCTTCGGCCTGTTTGGCTGCATGCCTGTGCCTCGGATACTGCAAGCACTTGGGGCTTTTGTGTAGACAGTTGTATTTTGGCTGGTTCCATCCTGATCTTTACAAAACTGCCTGGATTGTCCTCTCAGAAACAGGCAATAATATAATTTGTATAAAGAAAACAATGACTCACTAGAGGGATGAGGAAAAAAGACTATTTAGGTACAATAATTTCTAAATGTACACACTATGTTTTCCCACAACTTTACATTTCTATCACTCCTCTTTTTCTTTGAAATTTAGAGTCAGAAGCTGAACTGACTTCATGGTTTTCCTTCTGATCATTTGATATCCTCTAGAGAATTACAACTTAAAGACTGCATTCTTCCTTCTCGAAACTCATGGTAACGATCTCTCCACACAGAGCCACAGGCTGTCGGGGCAGTTAAAGCTAGGAAGTCACCACATGTTGAGAATAGTCTGTCTCTGCCCTCTGCCTTGCTAGCGTTCCCAAGGAGGCACAAATCTCAGGGAGCGGTGGGAGAGCCATCGTCTAACTTGTTATTTCGCCTACTGCACAATAAAATGCAGGGGACAATAGTGCATTTGTTGTAAAGGCTACTCAAGCTTGTTATAAAATTACACTTCACCAAAAACAACAACCTGATAACTATTTGTATGTCTTAGTTGGCAAGCAGCCAGGACCATAAAATATACAAAGCCGAACTTTGACATCTAAGCCTTGGAAATTGATATGACCTTATAGTAAACCTTAGCAAAGATATCTGGCATGGTTCCTATTTTCTTCTGTTAATACTTTGGTCATCTTCAAATGCAGAGCCCCTTATAAGTAGGGTCTGTTGTCTCCTATTTTTCTTATTAATCCAAAAGGTGTAATAACTTAAGCTTTCTTCCCTGATTTTGACCCTGGCTCTTTTTCCTTCCGTCTTTCTTTCTTTTTTGGTATTACTTTTATTTATTTATTTATTTATTTATTTGTGGTATGCTGGCCTCCCGCCGCTCCGCGGCATGTGGGATCCTCCCAGACCGGGGCGCGAACCCGGTTCCCCTGCATCGGCAGGCGGACGCGCAACCACTGCGCCACCAGGGAAGCCCTGGTATTACTTTTTAGTTTGTAAAAATCTAGAAATTTCTCTCTCCTAAGATTAGTCAAGAAGCATTTCTCTTTCTTATAAATCAGCATTATCCATCAACTTTCAGGAATAATCCAAAGTCATAAGTGATGAGAAGCAGGAACATATTACAAAACATAAGAGAAGGTTTCTGGTTTAACTTCCTGTAAAGATTCCTAGGAAGACACATAAAAATATAAAAACTCATATAACCCTCTTGCCCTAGACACAGTAAAATGTAGTTGGTTAAGAGCTCGGTCATCTGGTGGTCCTGGATTTGAATACTGACTCTGCCACAATGAGCCGTGGACCTTGGAAAAATTACTACCCAACTTCGTGCTTCTGTTTTCCTATCTGTAAAATGGGAATACTAATGCCTGCCTGGCAGGGTTACTCGGAAGATTTCCCAGAACACTTTCTGTGTAACCAGGATGACTCGTTCCACAAAACCCAAGTGCAATGAAAGTCACATTTCTGGATTATTCTAAATACAGTAAAATCTGGATCTGAACCCTCTACTTACCAAGTCCAGTAAGAAGCTTAATATCGGTTGTTGTGTGCAGCTCCTCAAAACTGGGAACAGGCCCTTTGTTCTTAGGCTCTGCGGTCACTGCCTGCTCCTTTTGCAGCCCACCTGCTGTGGAGGTCACATCCTCACCACCCACCCACTGCAGCTGCTGCTCAGGCAGGCTTCGGTGAGGCCCCCTTGGCAGGCCTGGCGTGAAGGTCCTGCACTCCCGGCTCTCAGCTTTTTCCATGTGAGCAGGATGTCAGCTTCCATCACCTGTGAAAACTTCAGATCCCACAGCTCCCAGGCTCTGGGATTCACCTGCTCTTCAGGGTGGATCTTTCTGCAAACCCATAGAAGCACCAGGCACTAAACCCTCCCAGTCTTAGACAGTTCTGAACCCTTTCTGTCGGAGCCAGAATTCCCAAACAAAGGGCTGTATGGGGGCTATTTCTGCAGATGCTCCTGAAACTCAGGAACTGTTAGCACCTTGTTAGGGCTAAGAGTCAAGAGTTTAGGGAAAAAAAGACCTACCCTTTTCTCTGGTGTAAGGTGTTGGGATATGTGAGAATAAGGCACAAACGTATATGCTGACATATTTGTAAACTACCAAGCACATGGTAGATATTCCAAGGACATCACTGGTTTGCCAAATACTCCCTCATTTGAGGGTAGGTGAACAGAAACAACTAAGATATAGCTTAGGAAAAGGGGAAAGGGATATTCCTAAAGACTTGGGAAAGGAGCAGACCTCTGAAACAGGCTTACTGCAGGAAACAAAAGAAAAATTTAAGGTATCTTTGATTACAAAAAGACATGGTCTTTGTAAATTACATTAAAAACTCAGATGAAAAGTTAGCAAGCTGATTTTTTTTAAATGTGCGTTTATCCTGTATGGTTCATTGCTTCCTTAGATAGTTCTGCCATATAATAATTTTTGTAGTAAACCCTTAGTAAGGTATAGCATGCACTTTGAAAAGTCAACAAATTTTAAGTGTATAGATTAATAAATTCTCATCATATCCATCCACTAGCACCACAGAAACCCCTTTTATTCCCAATTCTTGTCACTCTTCCCCACAGGGGTAAGAATTATACTGATTTCTAGCACCATAGCAAGATGGTGTCTTACAAAGCTAAACATACTTTTTTTTTTTTTTTTTTTTTGCGGTACACGGGCCTCCCACTGTTGTGGCCTCTCCCGTTGCGGA